>NC_056731.1:580979113-581236613 GCF_019279795.1 Protopterus annectens
CTACCAAACACTGACCGTGTCAGATGTGTGTAGTGCAGCGTTCGTGCTAACAATGTTCACTATCGACACACTGTGCCCTTCCATGTTTAGAATCAGTGTGCATACAATACAACCCTTCGCTACTACTAAGTGTGTGAGCATGCCCAGTATGCCATTGTGTAGATGGACACACAGTACATTTCAAACTGTGCCCTTCCATGTTTAGAATCCATGTGCATACAAGACAGCCCTTCGCTACTACTAAGTGTGTGGGCATGCCCAGTATGCCATTGTGTAGATGGACACACAGTACATTCCAAACTGTGCCCTTCCGTGTTTAGAATCCGTGTGCATACAAGACAGCCCTTCGCTACTACTAATTGTGTGAGCATGCCCAGTATGCCGTTGTGTAGATGGACACACAGTACATTCCAAACAGACGTGTGCTACTAAGTGTGTGAGCATGCCCAGTGACACCTTGTGTTGGTTATGTGCCTCTGTGTATGGGCATGACCATTGAAATCCTGTATAGCGATAGTGGTCATCCAGGCAACAGATGTCCATACCCCACGTCAGGATGGATTCCTACATTGAACACACTGGGACTGTCTTGAAGGGTGTACTGTCTGTGGCACATCTTGTATCCTGTATCCGTGTAGTGTTGTAATAGTGCTCCATAGATAGGCAGTTGTCCCGCTCACACCACTGCCGTGTGTTTGCTACATCTACCTTGGGACAGTAATATGCTTTTAGACTGCTCCTTCTCCATACATTCCCTATCGGCGTCTTTGCCTTTGATGATGATGTCATCCACCTAGAAGTATGCCTCTGGGAGTGCTGTGTTCCAGTAATCTCGGTAGCACATTCTGTAACTGCGTAATGCTATAGTGTGATAAGGTAGTTAGGTGTATGTTCGACTCCCGGCCCTGCCAAGTGTGTGTGTGTTTCCAGCTGCCTGGGGACAGAGTAATGCTTTTAGATGGCTCACTCTCCATACATTCCCTATCAGCATCTTTGCCTTTGCTGATGATGTCATCCACCTAGACGTATGCCTCTGGGAGTGCTATGTTCCAGTAATCTCAGTAGCGAGTTCTGTAACTGCATAATGCTGTAGTGTGATAAGGTAGTTAGGTGTATGTTCGACTCCCAGCCCTGCCAAGTGTGTGTGTGTGTGTGTGTGTGTGTGTGTGTGTGTGTGTGTTTCCAGCTGCCTAGGGACAGAGTAATACTTTTAGATGGCTCACTCTCCATACATTCCCTATCGGCATCTTTGCCTTTGCTGATGATGTCATCCACCTAGAAGTATGCCTCTGGGAGTGCTGTGTTCCAGTAATCTTGGTAGCACGTTCTGTAACTGCGTAATGCTGTAGTGCGATAAGGTAGTTAGGTGTATGCTCGACTCCCGGCCCTGCCAAGTGTGTGTGTGTGTGTGTTTCCAGCTGCCTGGGGACAGAGTAATGCTTTTAGATGGCTCCCTCTCCATACATTCCCTATCGGCATCTTTGCCTTTGCAGATGATGTCATCCACCTAGAAGTATGCATCTCGGAGTGCGGTGATGCTGAAACTTGGTAGCGCATTCTGTTACTGCGTAATGCTGTAGTGTGGTAGACTAGACAGGTAGGTGCTTGATTCCACGGCATGGCAGGTGTGTGTGTTTGGCAGTTATACCCTATGTGATATCTGTGGGTGGCTAGCTGCGGGATGTGTTCAGTGTGTTTTGTTGCTGACCTATATAGTGTCCACAGCCCACATATTCTGCCAAGACACTGGGTTGTCAACACATACATTCGCCAACAGGTCTGGTGAGTAAATGTCAGCAGCCCTACACTTACCCTTAATACAGTCTGACCCATGTGATGCAACAGAACACACATGCCTTGATAGTAACAACACTATATGATGCAGGTGGCACATGTAGTTTCCTTTTCATGCCTGTCTAATGATTTGCTGTCACGTGGACCGCTGTTGTGATATAAATGCAATATCTACATATGTGTGTACATGTATATGTGTGTATGTATATCTATGTATATATGTATACAAATAATATATATGATATATGTGGATATAGAGAGATAGACATAGATATAAACATATATGTCTGGGGACATCAGCACTATTGAATGTATGTGCCTGATGATCTGTACGTGATAACCTGGGATGTATGCACATCATCTGTTGTGTGCAGGGTCCCGGGTTATAGTCGTGTAGACACCTGTTATTTTGTTGCTGGGATGACCATGGGACATCGAATATGGTGATAGTAAGGCACCTGTTACCAGTTGTGTATGGATCTGAGCGATACTAAGCAGTGGTTATTAATTTGGAGGTTCGGTATGGATCATATAACTATTCATTAGAAGACTAGACTATGCAGATGAGGTTGACATTAGTGTATCCCATTTATCCCCAGGGTGTGATGCAGATACCTGGAGTGTATGTGTGTAGTTAGCCAGGTGCAGGGCTCGAATATAGTTGACCGCATGGGAGGGGGGTCAGGCATACTGTACGTACATTGCAGAACTGTGCCTCAGGAGTGCTCCTGCCTTAGCATGCCTAAGCTAGGGGTGTGTCTATACTTGCCTGGTGACATTGGGAGGGACAACAGCAGTGGTGGGGTTATCAGGGTGTACTGGCTGCACAAACAGGTGATGATCAGCACAATCAGCAGATGACATGGCCAGCCCGCACCTGAACAATACGGTAATGTGAGCAAGCATCATACACACAGGTTTCTTCCGCACTCTACACCACCGGTGTATACCTCCGGGGACAACCCAAGCGAATGAGAAGGGCTGCAGCAGGCAACATAAACCAACATGTGCAGGAGGCTGAGGGCAGTAAGGATGTGTATGCTGCCGAACATCCCTTACTGGGGTGACATAAGACTTTATAGACCCAGGGTGACTTACCAGGGGCTACATGAGCTGGGGATGGTGGAGCACTATGGGGTGGACAGAGACCTCCTACAGCGGCTTGTTGACCTGTGCCTGCCACACCTGACACATCAAATAGGCCGAGGGAACCCATCACAGTGGATACCATGGTATGTGTTGGCCTGGGTATACTAGCCACAGGTACCTCACACAGCACAACTGGGGATATCATGGGGATCTCACAGGCATCTGCATCCAGAGTATTGCACCAGTTCACAGACGCCATGTCAAAACATGCTAGTGAGCACGTACATGTCCTCAACACAGGTGATTAGTAGACCAGCAATATGCATCTCTTCAACCACATGGATGACTACCCTGGGGTACTGGGTGCTATAGCCTGCACACACATACACATCAAAGCACCACACGGTAAGTGGGGTAGGGCCTACAGTCACTGCAGGCGCATACCCTCCAACAGCTAGGCCATATGCGATGGCCAGGGCATTACATTGAATGTGTGTGCTGTCTGCCCTGGAAGCTATGATGATTCCGATATATGGCTTCTAACACAGCTGTACCACACCTTTGCCAATATGAACATCCCCTACAGTGTCCTAGTGGGGGATGCTGGGTAACCACTGGGGTCATGGCTGATGACACCCAGCAGCAATGCACACACACCTGAACACTCACACCATAATGAAGTGGATGTACAGGCAGGACATGTAATTGAGCATGTGTTTGGGATGCTCAGTTCACGGTTCTGGTATCCAGACACATCCGGGGGAGCCCTGCAGTATTCACTAGCTACATGCACACAATTTGTTATGGTATTTGCTATGCTACACATTCTGATCCTGCAGTAACGGTTGCTGCAGGAACAGCATGGGCAGGGCCACATGGCCCAACACCACTGCCAAGGCCTGTACAGGCACAGTGTGATTTGGCGAAGGAGCTACCTGAGAAGGGCCCAGTCGGCATGTGACACATGCGATACAGTTGTCCATACTTGGCATGCTCACACACATGACGGTATGACGGTAATGTCGGTCGTCAACATGCGTAACACTCATACTGGGCATGCTCACACACTGACACACAGGACGGCCAGGCATGCATACACCAGTGGTCCGGACATATCTGCCAGTACATTGCTATACTGTTGGATGAATGCGCTGCATGGTGTGTGTGTGGTCTATTGTCTGTACATATGCCATGGTCTATTGTTAATTCACATGAGCTATGTGCTGTGCACAGGTTACTGCTACCAACACATGAATAGGGCGATTCTTTGTTTGCGGACAGACTGACGCCTTTGGATACGGACTGGGTAAGGCACATTTCAGCAGGTGGGAGCAGTTGTGCATGGGTTTGCACAGTGTTAAGCACTACTGATCTCTGGTTACAGCACCTTTTACCCGTTTAGACTCCACATTTCTTTGACAGTGCACTACTGGCATACTGGTAGATAAACACGCTTACAGCCGCTCGCTCACCAACATTTCTGCTTACATTTGTCACTCACGCTGGGTGTGTGCAATCCCTTGTGATGCGTATTACATCGGACTACATGACTACAGTACTGGGTATGTCTAACCATTTGGCGACGGCAGGCATTCGACTGTATGGACTCGGCGGCCTGTCCAGTGACGTAATCATATTATATGCATGTTCCTCATACAATCTGCTCCCATCTGCCTGATACATGGGAACCAATACTCTGCAATGTTGACATGTGAATATGATTTTGTTAACGCAGTTGTCCGGCGAGTCATGCTACTGCATACCTACTGTACGTTTTCCACCTTTCAGATTGCACGACGGGAGACTGTAGGAATGACACCCTTCCCACTTTGCATGGGACAGTCCTTCATTAGGCATATGTCATGTGACGATACTCTAGCCATTGCAACTGTCCTGATTAGGGGACATTCTCATATTCTACGTGTCTGTAGTGGTTGCTTGTTACAGGTCTTGTATACCTGACACATCGATATGTTATATGTAATAGCATAAGCAACTTTACAGCTGCTAGACTACGCTTTGATTTGTGCTGATATGTATATTGCTGTACTATGCAAGGCTGTAGGTATGTTCTGCCCTGGTACATCTGACATTTCTACAGAGCAGGTCCCACTTTGGCCATTCAGAATGGTGGCGGCCCTATAGATCCTATATGTAGAGCTATCACATGTGTCAAGGCAACACATACCCACAGCCAGTTGTAAACTGACTACTTCCACGGTTTGCATATGTTAAGGTTATTCTTGTAGCATTATAATTGCTAATACTGTTTCCTATTACATGTAGCGGTTTCTGATACAACAAATTAATTTCTGACACCACTACACACAATATATGGCCGCCTTTCCCAAACTCACAGGCCATGTGCCATAACATTCATTTTGCGGGACACAACTGCCCAGACAGGTGTGTCACTCACAGGCGTACGGGTGTGGAACCATCTATTATGCTATCATCTACCTGAGGTGGTCATCAAATTATGCACTTTCCGTCACTAGCAGACCTCACATACCAATGGGTGAGAATGAACACTGCATCAGGAACACCGCATAACACCCTGTGGGACACATTTAGACTATTGGTTCTATTAACCAGACACATTGACAGTCACAGAGCATATGTATTTATTCACGTTTGTCGAGGTACATGCCGTTTATGACTCATACATGTCATCTGTCATTACCTGTATTCCGCCACCTGTCCACCTAATATCACTAGTTCTGGAAGTGTTTATTTGGACTTTGTTACATTCTGATTCATAACTATGGACGTCCATGCTAATCGGGTACATGGCACTGATTTGGTCTCTATGTATTCCCCCGATGGTTTACAGTATATCCGGTAGATGTGCTCTTCAGGTTTGGGACGTATAGGCGTCTGCTATGCCCACATAGGAATATTAATGACTTCCACTGGGCGGGCCTACTACATCTCTGCCAACCAGCACCTGCACACTTAAGCCCATTATTGCATACCCATGGTCCACCTACCTGGCACCTCTCTACAGCACTCATGACATATACTTACTGTGAGCGCAGCTGGGGTATGAGCACACCCCTACACATTGCCCACTCTCCCTGTCTTGGGACACATGTCATACATTTTGTCAACCCATGTATTATCACACTTGCACAACCTACTATTCCATGTACACCTACATCCTGCTCGCATCGATGACAACAGGTTGACACATACACTGAATTTTTGGGGTCCCGCAAGGGACAACGTTATCCATGTTTAAAGTGTAGATCTTGCAGATCTCTCCCACTGCTACCTTCCTGCCAGTGTTTTGGACAGCAGCAGTGTAGTAATCTTTATTGCCTGTCTGTATGTCTGACCGGCCTAGCTGGGCGGTGTGGGGGGTACAACGTTTATTTATTGGACCTCCTGGTCACATATGCCCGGGCTGTATATATGTTACCTCTAATTGCTGTAAAGTAACATGTGTGTATATGTATATATCAATACCTGTTGTTTGTGCATATATATCTATCTATATATATCTGTAGTATATCTTTGTGTGTGTGTATATATATATATATATATAGATATTTATATATATATATATATATATATATATATATATATATATATATATATATATATATATATATATATATATATATATACATTTTTATCTATATATACATCTGTGTGTCGGTTAACCTATACATTTCCCGGACATAGACACTTACACATGCGTATTGGGTTTTATCTCTGCTTCAACAGCATACTATTGCCTTAGTCATTATGACACCGACACTTCACTCCGATGAACTTGTGATCAGTATACTGCTCGTTATACAGCGGACAGATGTCGCACATTTTTCATGTCTGGGCTGCCGCTGATAAGTGTGATGTGATAGTGTCATTCGACCTATTACTCGTATGCGCAGCCTGTTATTCCTGCTACTGTGTTTGTTTCTGTGAACATTCATGTTATTAATGTTAATAGAATGAGTGTTTGTGCTACTGAGATTGTACGTCAACATATTGATGTCTGCTTGTAGTTGTGTCTTTCTGCTTTTCCCAGTTTGGGGTTGTCACAGCAGAACTCCGTTCCGCTCATGGGTGGAGTTTAGGTTTTACGTGCCGGGCTGCCAGCCCTGACGCACAACGCCCGACAACGATATGCCCATTCACACATGTCTCCACGCAGACAACGCTCTATCTGGGAATCGCACCTACGTACTAGCTGACCTCCGTGGGCCGCTCCATTGCAACCGGCGCAATATACCCTAGCACTCCTGTGTCCATAATCGCATATCCGTAGTTTCTCCAGCACACTCGTGTTGAGTTTCCACACATACCAGCCATTATACACCTGTTATCGCAGCCATGGCACACCCTTACACATTGCCCTCTCCAGAGTGTTGAGGCCCTACACACATTTTGTACCACCTCGTGTATTCACAGGCTCACCATCCAGTCATATTTGCACATACGTGCCTTTCCTGGTGTTATGGATTACGAACAATTTGTGGGTTACAAGTGTAGGTGGTCGCAACATGTACTACATTCCATCTGTTTACAATGTTGATGTAGCCCTTCAACGATGTTATGGCCACTGGTATAACCCTGCCTCTGGTGTGAATAGCGGTACTCTACTCACGTGTTTCCCTTCCCATTTGACTATTTCATTCATTTATAGATACAATGAATATTATTCTGGACATCAGTTATAAATTCACTACAGGTATGCAATAGTCCTGTCAACAGATGTGAGTTGGTTGGTGTACATATGTGTACGGACCTCTGTGATACTCGGGGACTAGATTCTACAGTGACAGGGACAAGGCTATGACAACTCAGGGACAATCACGGACACTTCTACCATATTAGTACTATTAACTTGGAACGTGTTGACAGATTCGTATTACTACTAATTTTCTGCAGTTAAATGCATCTATTACTCTTCATTGTTGTAAGTAGTCATTCTCATTCAACACCTTTTCTCCAAAGGTCACTGGCTTTGTGAGTTATTAAGAGGCTGGCCAGTTATTGTGCAAATGCTCTGACCATTGGTAGGGTTGACATTGTCATATGTACAGGTTGGGATATATTCTGGGGACACCAGATTGTTTAGGCCAACACATACCCACAGTCAGTGCAGGTTTAAAACATTGATTAGTTTCCTAGCTGTGAGCCTATACCTTTAGCACTTTAGTTGTTAGCCTGTTTCTTGTACAAATTACGTTTTTTCTATCCTGACGTGACCGCTTTAGGCAACTGCTACATGCAGTGTGGTACATAGTTATTTCCTACAATCACAGGGCATTTGGCATTGTATCACTGTTGGTCAGGTCACACCTACCCACACAGTAATTGTCCCTCACACAGTGGATCAGGGGGTATCCTGTTTACATCAGTGCCTTCATCACCCTTTTTCCATGTGCCACTATGTGAATGTGTGCAATATATTCTCTCGCTTATTCATGTCGGGACACGTGCGTCACGGACAGGTGTTTGATCCTGGGTAGTAGGTTCTGCATGACCAACTAGGGCTGGACAGTCTCATGCACCACTACTGCACATTCCAACTTGTGTCCAGATGTCTACAGGACTGGACATCATGTCTTGATACCCATTCTAATGTTTACACAGGTTACTTATCCCATGAGGTATATCCAAAAATTTAACAAGACCGATACCGACCATTCTTCTGGCGTTATGAAAATGTGCTGGGGGTTTTACATGCAAGGGATACATAGTTTGCAATCCTGAAACTGCCTAGGGTGACACTACCTACTACATATGCGTAGTGGTCACTATGTGTAGATGTGGCTGCGCCAAACTAGTAGGCCAAGTATGGCTGGATTTGGTGGATGTTCAGGTATGGGGGCGGGTTGTGTGCTGCGGAGGGGATGCTGGGTAGTCCATTATGCATCCAGGTGTGTTGCATTTGATTTGGCCAGTTCCATCAGGACCAATCTGTGGGTATGTGCCGGTGACATTTCTGTACATTTGTATCGCACATTTTAATATTCATATGTTTGTGGGATTGTGTTCTACAGTATGGCCTGTCTGGTTGTATTGCAGATGTATATACATGTTCTTTGTGTTTCTTTCTGCTTCACCCGCTGCTCCCTCATACACCTCCAGTTCACCTATTCTGCATACGACACAGTCTTGCCTTTGAGGATTATACCATTACCCATC
Organism: Protopterus annectens; assembly: GCF_019279795.1. Classification (NCBI taxonomy): domain Eukaryota; kingdom Metazoa; phylum Chordata; order Ceratodontiformes; family Protopteridae; genus Protopterus; species Protopterus annectens. The sequence goes on from NC_056731.1 coordinate 580,988,156, forward strand.
CCCCCCACACACATATTCCTGACACTCCATCCATCACTGCTTTGGTTGATGGCCCATGACACGGTCAAGGTAACACATTGCATACCCTACATATGTCAGGTACCTGTATGGTTGTGTGGACTACCCTGGCATGTTTCACCTTCCACATGTACACGCCCATGCTTAACTTTCATGACATGGTTGGTACACCCGGGTAATACCCGTTCAACTGTGACACATCCTGACAAGTATGGCTTGGACCGCAGATGTGCGGATTTTGGCCGACTGTTCTAATCATTGGTAGGATGCCACCTTTTCCTGTGTCCAGGATGGGATATATTCCGGACACATATCCAATTGTACTGGACAACACGTACCCACAGTCAATGCTATGGATAATACTGTTCCTTTCAGCCTACATGTTGCCTTATTGTTGTAGCAGTTTATATGCTCCTTCTGTTTCGTTTACATGCTTATTCTATTTCCTGTCACATATGGTATGTTAAATACGGACATACCTATTGTATGTGACTATTACATGCGTTGTGGGATATAATTCTGTCATACGGTCGCTAGATATTTACATTTATCGTGTTTTTTGTTATGGACACATCTGCTCAGCTGTGTACTCTCCCTCACAATATGGGTCAGCTGGTGACCCTGACCATTGGGTTGGCGGCGCGCTAACATATGATGCATTTCACTTCCACTTGGTATAACTATCTACACTGCGTTGGACTACGGGCACACGTTTTTCAATGTCATTTGTTCAAAGGATAGGGACCCGTTATTCCCTACCGTGCATTTGTGTTTGCTTCTTCATTTTGTGTTCGCAGGAACTGTCTTGCATGCTTTGCATACGTTTCAGTATCCACGGACACTGACAAATGTGATTACTATTGCTTGCAAATTATTATATGCAAGCATTTTAGGTTGCATGTCGACAGCTGACATTTCCACGCCTCCATGCAGCACTTCGACATGCCCAATGCACTCGCGCTCCTTTCCTATGCACGTGGCTGTGGCGGCAGCGCACCTTCATTAATATGCATTTGGCGCTACTGCGCCATCTTCACACCACACGGTCGGCGCAAGCCTAACGCCGGCCTTGCACCGAGCTTCATGAATCCCGGGGAAAGTGTTAAGAGTTTTCTCCAGTGTTCCTCACTTGAACAATTTGGGTAGAATTAGGTACAGTCGCATTCACATCAACAGAACTCAGACATTGGCCTGGCTGAGTCTAACTGGAACATTGTCTTTCACAAAAATCCTTATAAGTGATCATTCTTCATGATTGGCTTAGATGGAATAGTCTTTGATTCAATTCTGAATTCCAATATTCTTATGTTAGTCCTTATTTGACTTACAAGCACTATCTGTGAAGGGTTTACTTCTGCATGGTAAGCCATAAAAGATCAATGAGGATCAGGGTGTCCTAGAACCATTTTTAGCAGTAGGGACTACCCTCTTACGAACCCTACTAAACTGTAGATAGTGAGGACTGTATGAAGACATAGTTTTCTGGAACTCATTTGATATGAACTGTGTACTTTTGTCTGTAATCATTTTGATAGGAATATCATAGGGGGTAAACAGTCAACTCATACAATGATTGCTTGGCTAGTTGTCATTGGTGTATGCAATATGTTTACATATCAAGTGTAATAGTGTATGGGGGAATTTAATAAACCCTACATGGTCTTTTTTACCATGTAGGCATTGTGGCATGCTGCTTACACAAAAGTAAGCAGGTTTGTGATCCAGTAAGCAGTGCTGAGTGGCAGGCACAAGCTCGCCAACACAGGAAGTTTCATGGCATGCTAATCACCTCATAAAGAGGTGATTGTCATGCAAATGAGATAAGTAGAGTGATCCAGCAAGCAGATAGGCAGCCCTGCAGACCCCATGTCGGTGTCTGTAGTGTACACAGAAAAATTCTGTGTACAGGATTTCAGACAGACAACAGGAGCTGTAAAAACACAGGTAGATGGACAGAAATGGTATAGCCAATACAGATATGTCCAAAACTATCCACCATATGTCCAAAAACGTAAGGGAAATAATTTAAAATAATTTTATTTTTTTAAATGATCTGGGTATGTTTGTGCAGCACACTGCAGTGAGTAAACATGCTTTTATGAAAAAAAAAATAAAAGAGTAGAAAAACCACAATTAATAGTATGCGTAAGAAATGTATTATAGGACTCTGCATGGAGTATCTCCAATGGAAGAATGGTGCTGTTTCTAACAAGGTAGGGCCTGGAACCATGTAGTTTGCAGGTTGTGTGCATAGATCACTATGCAAATGAGGTGGGGTTACTGAATAGCAAAAAAGGGTATCCGTGTCTGCATATCCCTTCCGTGTAGGCACAGAATCATGTTGGTGTTCACAGAAGAGGTAGCTGACATCAAGAGGGGATGTGTCTAAAGACTTGTAAGCTCATTGGAAATTAGCTGCACCTGTTTGCGTGGCACACCACTGTGCTCAGCAGGGGGGCATGTACACAGGCTGCTAAGCTTTATTTACCTTCAGGGCACATGTTTCTAAGTGTTTGCATGGCATGCCATTGTGCTGAGCGTGACCTTTTAGGTGGATGTGTACAATGACTGATAAGATTCATTTACCTTCGTGGCATTTGTTTCCATGTGTTTGCGTGGCGCACCACCTGATGACCCCTGCTTCATTTAAACTAGGGCCATTAAATCTTCTTAATGATGTACTTGGCAGATGGAATGCATCATAGGTAGCCAATCACACAGTCACCACTTACACTAGATCACTATAAAGTATGCATAAATGCTACATTCTGATTTTTCATCCCTACTCTGCAGCAGTGGAGTACAGACTTAGGAATTTTAAGTGAAAGAATGCTAGGGGCTGCTGCAGGTCTCTACATCTGTATGTTCTAAATGCTACAGTCAGTGCCACTGCTGGTGCTGCTGACAATAGGAGCTACATGAGCTGAAGATTGTAGAGCACTACAGAGTGGACAGGGACAAACTACAAGAACTCATTGAGCTCTGCTACCCTCAACTCAGACCCAGAGCCAACAGAGGGAAATCAATCCCAGTGAAAAGAAAGGTATGTGTAGCCTTCAGGATAATGGCCACAGGTACCTTCCAAAGACCAACTGGGGACATGATGGGGTCTCACAGGCATCAACATCCAGGGTACTCCACCAGTTCCTGGATGCCATGCTACCACATGCCAGTGAGCACATTTATTTTTCCCTCACACCCTAGTTAAGGGCCAGCAATATTCAACGCTTCTACCATGTAGCACACTACCCTAAGGTACTGGGTGCCATAGATTGCACTCATTTACACACCAAGGCACCACCTGGTGAGGAGGGTAGAATCTATGTCGACTGCAAGGGGTACCACTCCATCAACTGCCAGGTCATGTGCAATGCCCAGGGAATTATCATGAATGTGTGTGATGGCAGCCCTGGCAGTTATCACAACTCCCATATCTGGCACCCATTACAACCGTACTAGATGTTTGCTAGGGGAATATCTCACATGGCCATTTACTGGGGGATGCTATCTATGCCCTGGAACTGTGGATGATGACACCCATAAGGAAATGCATACCCACCCACCGAAAAATGCCATAATGAGGCACACGCACAAAATAGGAACATCATAGAGTGTGTGTTTGGGCTGCTGAAGTCAAAGTTCTGGTGCCTCAGTATATCTGGTGGAGCCTGCAGTACTCTCCAGCCACATGTGCACATATATTTACAGTATGTGCCATTCTACACAATATGATCCTGTGGAAACAGCTGCAGCAGGATCAGCAAAGGGAAGAGATACACAGCCCACCACCAGTGCCTAGGTCACCACAGCCACACTCACAAGCAGATTCAGAGGAGGAACCCCTAAGTGGCAACTCGCAGATATGCTCTGAGTTAGTGCAAAATATACTGAACCTACTGATATTGCCAACATCTTGGCAGATAGATTCAGTACAAACTTCACCTCCCTCTCACCACCTTCAAAAGGGCCCACAACAATACCAGAAAAGTCTAGTGTCCCAGAAATCACAGAAGCACAGGTGAAAACAGCCCTTTCAAAAGCCAAAAACACAGCATCAGTGGGGCTAGATGGTGTACTAGGCTGCGTCTTGCACGAACTGCAGAACGAACTAACCCCCCACCTAAACACACTGTTCAACCTCAGCCTCTCCACAGGCTATGTGCCCATAGAATGGTGCACAGCAATGGTTATTCCACTCCAAAAGGAGGGGCCACAACTGACCCTGGTAACTATCGACCCATAAACCTGACTAGCCTGGTCGGCAAGGCTATGGAGCACATCATCATGGAACTCATTAACAAAGACATTGGGAACCTCCAAACACTTGACCAGACCCAGTTCGGCTTTGTTAAGGGCAGATCATGCCTACTAAACATGGTTGACTTCTTTGAGACAGTCACCAAGGCCATAGACAAGGGAAAGGTGGTTCACACAGCCTACCTTGATCTCGCCAAGGCATTCGACACCATTCCTCACTTGGGTATTATAGAAAAACTCACCAGCCTGAACATAAACCCCTACGTCACAAGATGGGTTGCCAACTGGCTTACAGACAGAACTCACATGGTAAGAATAGCGGGTTCCAGATCCAACTCTAAACCAGTCACAAGTGGTGTCCCGCAAGGCTCGCTTCTGGGACCTCTACTGTTTGGCATATATTTCTCAGAAGTACAGGCAAACACAGGAGGACTATGGCTAACCAAGTTCGCCGATGACTGCAAACTGGGAGCCATAATTGACTCTCTGGCTGACACGGACATCCTTCAGAAAGGCCTTACTGAGACAGACACCTGGTGTCAAAGTCATGGCCTCAAGCTAAATGCCAAAAAATGCATAGTCATCCCGTTTGGGAAAAATAAAACACCCACGAATTACCACATAGGTGGCAGCCCCCTTAATACAGAAGAGGTAATAAGAGATCTGGGGACCCAGGTAGATAGTAATCTCTCCTTTGACAATCATATTGCCAAAGTAGTTAGGAAATCCTTCTATGTGGCCCATCTAATTACTAAGGGGTTCGCATCTAGAAATAAAGAGGTTATAGTGCCCCTCTACTTGTCACTCATCAGACCCATCATAGAGTACAATACCCCATTTGGGATGTACCTCACAAGACACTTCCAGCAGCTGGAAAGACCACAAAAGCACCTCACCAAGAGGATTACTGGCCTCAAACATATGTCCTATGCAGCCCGACTGAAAAAACTCCAGCTGTACTCAGTGGCATATTGCTTACTCAGAGCTGATCTTTGCCTGACTTACAAAGCCATGTCCAACTCAGAATTTATGGACATGCTCCACCTAAAGAAATCCAAGTCACTGTGAGCCACATGCTCTAGTGAGCTAAACCTCACCACAACAATAAATAGAACATGCTGGAGGGATAGATTCCTGTCACAGAGACTCCCCATGCTTTGGAACAAAATTCCTAACTACATTAGGCAGAGCCCCTCACTAACACTCTTCAAGAGAAGCCTTGACTAGTGGATGGGTAACAGAAAATACACCCTTGGGATCACTTCATTGGCTCTGCTTGACAGAGGCTCAGTTAATTAATCAATGGGGCAGCGAAAGCCAACACACTCTGGCTAGGCTTAAAAATGCCCTCGGGCAGATAGCCTAGTATCTACCTATGAACTTATGAACCTATGATGTCCCTGTAGGCAGATGTAGGTGTGCCCAGTATGCCCTGGCATTGGCTAAGAAGCAATACGTAGCACATTCACTGACAACCTAGGGCTCTAGAGACTGACACCTAACTCCTACTCACATACATATATCAAAATAGCTGATGCCAAGCAACCCACACAACCTGTACCTATCCATGTATTGGTTGTATCCTGCTTGCATCACACAGAGTCAGCCCTGAACTACAGCTTCTCCAACTGCTGCATTCACAATGTAAGTTTCTAAGCTACACACCAATTGTAAGGGTTACTATAATATAGCATATGTATGGATCTGCTGCTGTTATACAAGGAAATATAGTGGGCTTCATGGTTGGAATATTCACTACATCGGTCAAGGGAGATGTTAAACAGTGGGCTCACATAATATTCTGACTACTGTATATCCCAGCAGATCATGTGCTGTTGTTCCCCCACCCCCAACACAGTAGTGTACCCATACAACTGCTTTAAAAGAAAATCACCTATGGTATATCAGTGGACCAGGCAATCTCAGGGCTGTAACATAGATATTGCTCACACCTTTGTACATCTCCTCACACAAGATAACAATGTACATATTTATGCTGTTGATTGCATGATGAATGACTCCTCTGTCTAGTGACCTGAGTGGCTCAGTGGAGTAGGGAAGCTAGCATGGGTGATAGTGTTGATGGTTCTTAACTGAAATTACTCACATGTTTTCCATGTGAAGTAGTACCATGCTGATGTTTTCACAGACTTTCATACCTCTTACTACAAGAAATCTGGACAAAGCCAGGAAGATTGGGGGGACAGAGGCCCAAGTATAGGGTCAGATTTCAAGTATTGTCCCCATAAACCTAGAAAGTTACTGGAAGTAAAGGTGTTGCATTATTACATATGTTCTGAAGGGTATAGCATCTGAAACACAAATGTTTGTCTGTAAGGAGTATAATGTTGTGATGTCAATATTCAATACTTCACCAGAAGACCACAAATGTATGAGGAACAGACCAAACATATGAGGCAAAACTCTGCACAATCTGTGGAAATCAGGAAAGTTGAGAGGTATGCAGACTGTGAGTCTGTTGGTGGTGTAACATTACCAACCACAGGCACAGATTAAGTATGGCACACAGCTCGGGAATGCTGTGGACAGTCTGAGTGACATGCGGTACTGCAGAAACAGGGGTAGATGTTAATGTCTGTAACATACAAAATCCCGGACTGGAGTACAGGTAGGTGAGCACTGGAGTCACCTTATTAGTACTGACAGTCTTACTTGGAGTGCCCATACACTTAGCAAAAATGAGTGCAATCCTGTTGCCCCTTCATCAAAATGACCTGTTATGTATAAATGTCTGTACAGACAGATATACGTATACATATCCGTCTGTCACTATCTCTCTCTCACATGCATAGTATAGCTATTGCTATGTAGTGACAAATAGATATGTACTGATATATATACCGATATATATTAAAATGATACATACACCCCCATATATCTACATAACACATATACATATCATAAACACATGCAGTTACAGTTATATATACATCCCTATTATATACAGAAATATGTGTGTGGATGTCTGCAATGTCCGACATACCATAAAAATAGTGAGTAAATCTCCACTATCGCACAGACATACTGTTGCTCAAAGGATCCAAGATAAGGGTGCAATAGTACCAATTACACTTACCGGGTGGCCACGGTGGTGCAGTGGTTAGCATTGTCGCCTCACAGCAAGAGGTTCTCCAGTTCGATACTCAGCTGGGGTGCCTTCTGTGCGGAGTCTGCATGTCCTCCCTGTGGTCACATGGGTTTCCTCCGGGTGCTCCAGTTTCCTCCCACATCCCAAAGACATGCTGCAGGTGGATCGGACACTCTAAATTGGCCCTAGGTGTGAGTGCATCTGTGTGTGTGCCTTCTGTGGAAAGTTGGGCGCCGGGCTGGTAACTCGACACTGTAAAACTCCACTGCCAATCATGAGCAGACAGGTGATCTGCTGTGGCGACCCCTAACCGGGAAAAGCCGAAAGAAGAAGAAGTACCAATTACACTTACCCATTGACCCCTGTGGCTGCTGGATGTCACCACATAGACACAGGTGAGCAGGTGCTGTAATGTATAATGTTGTCAACGCTTGTGTGGACGGGGCAACTTGTTCCAGCCCAAAGGTATACCTATGTAACTGCAAGCGGCCACATATCACCATACTGCTAACTGTACAGACATAGCTAGGATAATTACAGTTATCCCACTGCTAGGATACTAGATGCAGATAACAGTATGAAGTAATATCACACTGCAGGCCACAGATGCTGGTCAACACAGGCCTAGATTGTGTAGTGCGCAAGTCCTGTGCATGCAATAAGTACTGTGATCTCTAGTGTATAAGCCTAGATAAGTAGGGGGTTCTAATCTCACTCCCGCCCACTTGGTGCATGTGTGTGTGTGTGTGTGTGTGTGTGTGTGTGTGTGTGTGTGTGTGTGTGTGTGTGTGTGTATATATATATATATATATATATATATATATATATATATATCCATATGGCATATCCTTGGTAGCTTAGACAAATGTAGGGTTTTGGAGTTTTTTATTTGTAGTAGGTGATGTTATCCCCCAAGGACTGACCACAACAAAGCCTGCATATGTCATCAAGCATAATATGTTCTAAAATGATAGTACTACCAGACATGACATGTGTTGCATGAACCATGTACTGTGATCTGTAGTATGTACCATTACATAGGTAAGTGTGCACACCTACATGCAGCCAACCTGCATTAAATGTGTGCCTTGGCATGTCCTGTATGCACTGATTGGAAGTGGTGCTAGCCTCAATCTAGCCATGTGTTTGTGTGAGCATGTTAGAGCATTTTACAACATGTTTTGGAACCATGGGATGTATGGATTGAACACAGAGAATACTGTAGCCTTTGACTATCATTGGTCGGAAAGATGTGGATGCATTCACTGTTGTACAACCAATACTGACAGGTTTGGGACGTGCATCCCAGACTGGCACTGGTATACTAAATGTGGCAATCATCACAGCTATCATTTTGTGCAATGGCACCCTTGCCATGCCACTACACAGGCATATCATACAACTGCAGCAGCCACACAGGCTCCAAGGTACACCAATACACATTGTAGAGAACATGTCCTATGGAGTCCATGTCAGGACAGTACATGTGTAGTCTGTCTCTGAAATGCTTTGGAGGGAATGTGTATTGCTCCATACAGGGAGGTGTCAGTTCCCACTGTGTACCTCCCATGTATCCATAACAGGATTAACACGTATCACCTATGCTACACACCAACAACATCAGTGTGGTATGCAATAGTACATCCTGGTGAGACAGGTATGTAACACAGGCAGCACACTCTACATGAAACAGCCCCCCCCCCATGCATGTCACTCACACATCTGCTGTGACACACATCATGTGCAGGTTATGCATTGGGATTCAGAACACAACAATCATAACTGTTTCCGAGCAATTGTTGGTACTGGACACAGGATATATGTAGATGTGTCATCTCCATCAGAACCTTGGTGGCACATATGAAGGGCAGCATGCCTTCTCACAGATTAGGGATGCATTAGTATGCTGAATGCCAACATTGTCCTTGTTAGCCTGTTATACACATATGAACCTATGGAACCATGCAGTTATACTGCTGTACTACACTGACGACATATGTCTGCTGTGCTGATACATTATCGTGTGCTGCTTTATTTCTGCTGTGTACCCATAGGTTATCCCAACAGACTCCTGTAACAGAAACAGACCCACAACACACCTGTCATTGTGTAACTATATAGCCAATTCAACAACATACACCATAAGGACCACATAAGGTGCACACATGTATGTGGCGTACACGTGACAAATGCCAGCATACCATATCTTTTGTTAACCACTACAAGTGGCATGGTGAACCAACACTGCATTACACAAGTACATGTTAAGTAATATAGTCACCCTGTGCATCAGACACATATCTGCACTTCTCTGCATTGATGTCAAGGATGACAGGGATGTGGCACAGGTATCACCACTTGCACAGGGTGTTGTGTGGGGACGCAGGTGGCCTAGGCTGGCCCATATGGTAGACAGCATGTATGTGAGTCAGGGGGGAGCATATAGGATGGACCATGGAGAAGTGAACTGCATATGACAGCGATGTGTGAGTGTGTGCATGTACACAGTCAAGCTCAGTGCCAGTCCTACACATGTGTATGTTGGACAGCTGTGAACTTTACATGGTAGAGTTGACAGTTCACTCTCTCTGGCCTCAAACATGGGAACTGGCTCTGCCAGGTGTTGCACTGGCACCTCCATGCCTAAGGTCAGAAGAGGTGTTAGTACCTGACAGTGACTGCTTTCTGCTGGGACCGTGTCCACCACGGGACCACCCAGGACCATGAGTGCATGGCCTGCCACATGGTGGTGTGGACAGCACACTCCCCTCTGTAGCACTGGATGTACTGCCTCTACTGGAGCGTGAGTGTGCACAGCCACATGGTCTCTCAGCAGATGGTGTTGCTGCCCTACGTCTATGGGTCCAACACTCAACTCCAACCACATGTTCCAGTACAATGTGCAGTCCAAGACAGACACTGTCTCAGCCCACTGTCTGTCCACTGCATCAGCCAACTGATCCACCGTGTCCCCATTACGGTGGAGGCTGTCATGGATGTCAGACTGTGTGGCATCCATACACCTGGTGTTCCTGTCAGAATGTGCCTGTGCCTCCATGACCACACAAAACATGTGCCGGGTGACCAGTAATGTGACACATGCAACAGGTGGTGGATGGACAGCAGGCTTCCTACAAGCACCCCTGTCAATCTGCCTGTGTGGGACATCACCAGCTCTCTGGCTATGGCCAGTGTCTACACTCACTGAGGCCATAGTTGCCACATTTTCCTGTTCAATGTCTCCACCCTCTGACTGTCCAAAATCTGTGGCTTCCAGGGATGGGGTATGTGTGGGCATCCAGACTGTGTGTGTTGACAATGGGGGCAGAAGAGTGATGTCTACCTCTGGGACAGAGTCAGCGCCCTACACCCCCCCTGTTTCTCACTGTGGCCACCATCATCAGTGTCCAAGAAGACACTGACATCAGGTTGTGTAGGGGGCAGACTCCAACCCCCATGGTCACCTGCAATAAGAATGAAAAAAGCAGTGCATTTAGACCTGCACTATTGTGTACGAAAAGCATCGAAGACTAATAATGAAGACCCACAACTGCATTAGCGGTCACACAACTGCCTTCTCTGCTATCATCCACAAAGCACTACCTGAGAACACAATTCATATTCAACTCAGGACTTTTATAAACATCACTTGAAGTAAATCAAGTCAAACATGACCGGTAATATTTACCTTTTACTAATTCAATATGACACCATAATTGGAAAAACAACACATAAAACCCAGTACAACTCTCTTCACAATTATATGGAAATACAATTTTACTGCCTAATGTATTTGCCTTCGACCTGTTGCATTTTAAAAGGCATTTTAGATTCCTTGCTTCATTTACACCAGGAGCCTTATCTGCTCTTACCTGTAACTGCCAAAGTGTATCTGTTTGTTGAACTACACTCCTGTGACTACCCCCTCTTGAAACCTTAGGTCCCTCTTCCAGATTGGCATTTAAAAGCATCCTACACTGTCTACTCACATAATTACATGTACATAGGGCATTATTCTGCCCCTTAACCATACTAGACTATAATTGTTCCTTAACAATACAACTGTCATACTTACCTGGGGTAGGACCACAGCCTTGGGCAATACCTGATGGACCTGTGAAAAGTTGGGGTCTATATCATAAGCTCAAAATCTAATTTGAATGAATGCCATTTACTCAAACTGTCTTGAGCAAAATCACCTTTGATCGAACATAACATATCTGGAATTATCCGTCTCTGAACTCTGTTTGTTGGCTAGCTCCAAACTATCTGACATGTGTCATCACTCAGGAAGTATGAAAGCTGGAACCTGTTATGGCAATAATAAGAAGAATGATATACTCAGTGTACGTTATGTTACAAACACAAATGCACCTTTTATACAATAACCGAGGTCATAAAAGCACTGTTCTACTGCAGTCCCATTAAGAGAAATAGTGGTCACTTACGGAGAGGTGAACCATGTAAATAGTGTATGTAGTGCTTACAATAGTGAATGTCAGCTAATGAAGTTGATGTAAAGTGTGAAATCCGCATTAACCCCATCTGACAGTAATTAAAGTTAACAACCATTAATTGCCATCTACACTGCTGTATATTATGGGTAGAAGCCAGAAGCTGAGGAGAGCGTAACTTTCGCTGCTATAGTTAGCAATGGCTGATGCACCCACTTATGCCCTAGGAGTTATAGGAAACCTGTATGGGAAAGTACAGTTGCAGAAACATAGAGACATGCTACAAGTAGACGTGTATCTCTACAACCTGGAGAAGGCAGTAAACAAAAGGAAGTACTGGTGTTGCTGGCTAAAAATCTCTGCGACCTGTAGAGGTAGAGCGATAACAAAATATGTGAAGAATGAGGAGCAACTATTGAAATCAGCCGCTCATAACCATGCGTCCAACCCCTGTGAAGTACACAGATATATACCTTGCAGTTCACTGAAAGACAGAGCAACTACATCAAGGGATACTCCTGCACTAGTAGTGGACGATGTGATAGCCACTACCCCAGTGGAGAGTACCACCTCACTACCTAGCAGAAGATCGATGCTGCAGCAGATTAATAGAGCTAGGTGTGCACAAATGCTTAAGACATCACTACAAGAGAATAATCTCAATCAAGTGTGTATGAATCATTGTGAGATAAAAGATGGGCAATTTGTACAGAAATGCAAAGTGGAGTTGCACAGCAACTTACATGTCATAGTGTTTTCCACAAAAGAGAACAGGATCGATCTATGTGCATCCCCTATGTGGTTTATGGATGGTGTACACCTAACAAAAGGGAGGCTGTGTAGGCAACTGTACACTATTCATGGACTGCTGCATTACAGAGATAATAGGAAGTCCCTACCCTTAGTCTATTGCTTGATGAACAAGAAGTCATTTAAGGCATATAACTTCCTGTGGGAATGTACGTTTCAGTTGATTCATATGTTTGAACTGCACTGTCAGGTCAAGTACTTAGTGTGTGATTTCGAATTTGCTGCTGTCAAAAGCATTAATGCCAATTTTACAGGTGTATCTTGTAAAGGGTGCCTCTTTCATTTCTCCCAGAATGTTTGGCGTAAGGTGCAAGCATTACAGTTGGCTACATTATATAGGCAGCGATTCGCAATTCCAACTGTCTGTAAAGAAGTTGGTAGCCTTAGCATTTTTACTGGAAAGGAAGTTCTGCCTGCATATACTGAATTGGTTAAATGTTTCCCTTCAGAGGGTAAGGAGTTGTTACAGTACTTCTCAGACACCTATCTACTTGGCTGTTCCCGCAAGCAGTACCCTTGTACATCTGCCACTGCAAAATTTCCCCCCATATCTTCCATAAGCTTCTGGAACATCTCATGCTTAAATGACCTATGCTTACCAAGAACTCAGAATTTTGTCGAGGGGTGGCATAGGAGAATATGTAGTCTGCTTGGTAGAAGGTTGTCTGACATACCTACTGTGGTGTCTGTCTTGGTGATGGAGCAAAACCATATCAATGAGCTACACCTACAGCTTTCGACAGGCTATCCAGCATCTCCAAAGAAGAGGAAGAATATTGTCAGGCAACATCGGTTGGAAAATATATTGCAAAATAATGGACAGTATGACATCCAGTCTCTACTGAAAGCAATAGCTCTTGCCTTAAAGGTGTATTACAGTGATGTGTAAAGTGTGTAAAAACAGTATTGTATACTGCACATGTTCTGATAAGTATTTCTTTCATATGCACCATGTAATGGTCTCCAGCAATATAGTATGTCACCCTATATGGAAAGTGATGTACTGATTTGCTCACTCGATCGCTAGCAATATTATGCGAGGTGCGTTATGAATGACTTGCACTGACAGTGCATGTTAACACTTTTCCTTTTGCTTACTGTGTTGTCTACTCTCATTAATTAACACTCATCTCTGACACTTCATTGACATGTTAGGTGGCAGAAATCTGCTTAGGCACACAGCTTGCATTATGTACATACTACGTTATTTTGGAATAACCTCACTGGACTGCAGTAGTCATATCATTTGATGGCGATCAATGCAGTTTATTTTCAGTATGTTTGTTTCAACAAGGAATTAATTGTTTTGGGACAGTGTACTGGAATGCCCTAACTGTAATGTCATTGTCTTATCAGTTGCCGGTGAATGTACTTCTCTGTATGTATACTTTTTGTTATAAACTACATTCAGTGTTTTGGGAGCACGCTTTGATTTATAACATTAGTGTGAGCTGATATCTGCAGTATATGAATGCTCGTTAATACTTGCAGGACTTTATACACAGCCTACGCAGCTAACCGGGTGTTGGCCAACTAAAAGAGTTTGTGGAGGGATGTTTCGAGATATGTAATGTTTGATCAAAGGTGATTTCACTCAAAACAGTTTGAGTAAATGGCATTCGTTCAAATTAGATTTCAAGCTTATGATACAGACCCGAAAAGTTGAGTGTGGGGTAATGTCAGTACCACTGCATGTTGCAACACAACAAGATAATATGTCCATATATCTCACATTTACAGTAGCTACTCTGTTACTTGTTGTATTGGTCCCAATCTGTGTATGAGTTTATACCTGAGGTTACACCCCCCCCAAACAACAAAGACCTGACCCCACATAAATGTACTAAGACACTGACTGCTACAGTATTACAATGCTGATCACAGTAAGCTTACCTGCATGCTCCTCAGCTGTGGAAACTGTGGCACCCACCTCCATGATGTACGGTGTGATGGATGCCTGGGAGCTGTCGTGTGTGCCTAGGTATGCCAGGAATTCCTCTGTGGCCGAGAGTTCTTGTCCCACTGCAGGCCCTCCACTGGTGACAGCACAATCCCTGGCTATATCTGCTGCCCATCGATGTGCAGCATTAATCATATCAGTTGCCCAGTGTTGAACCTGCTCATATGTCCTGCCTTGCTGGCCTGTGGCATTAATGTCACAGACAAGGTCTGACTACAGTGCAGCCTGCTGTTCCCCCTTATGTCTCCCCCCTGGATAACAGGATGTCAAGATGCTGCCTTAGTCCTTGCAAGATTATCTCATCCTCTGCATCCGAGAAGGGTGGGTGTCATCTGTGGTACATTATTCCTAAAAGACAACACAAGGGGAGCACATTACAGCAGCAGAAACATGAACATCCACTAAGTACCGGTACAGCAAGGGAAAAATGGCTGGTACTGTCCACTGCATGCTCACACATGGCATAACCCGCAGTATGACAACATACTACATGTGTGGATACAACAGAGATAGTACCATTACAGTGGTATTCCCTGTATGCCATTACAGCTTCTGCTATATGATCATACACAAACACTACAGTTCACTGTGGTGTGTCCCCTAAGGCCAACTACACAATAATATGTCATGGAAGCAGTGCCAGACAAATAGCAGTGTGCTATAACAACCACTATACAGGGAAAGTCCAACACCAGTGTGCCACACCGACAAAAGACAATGCCACTCTGATGTATTGCACGTCCCCTGTAGGTGTAAGTCAACAGGTTATCTCTGAAATATCATTACCACAGGTCTATGACTGGCTTACTGCTGTAATCCCTATTCCCAATACTGCTATCCTCCCATCTGAATCTTGTTATACACAAAAACAGCTACATACCTGCTAGAGTGCAGTACTCTTCTGTTGAACTGTGTGTCTGGTAAAGTTTCACATGGGTGTGCTCTGTGTGAGAAAGGTCTCATACAGAATGGTTCCCCATAGCCAACTGCCTACCTTTTAAACATGCTCCCCATCAACAAGTGATTACCTCTAAACCAATCTGTGGTTCTGAAATGCTAATTGCAGCCAAAACAGCTGAATTGCACTATAATTAGCCAATGACATGCAAGCACTGTGCAATATATAAGGCCTTCATATAGACCTGGGTCCCTTTCTTAGCTGTTGAGATAAACACTACCGGGGTGCAGAGACTACATAATCACAGAAGGTAGGTCTGTAGCAGAGACCTTTATATAGAGCTGCGTATATTACAGGCTGCAGCAGCTGTTGCAGGTAGTAGACATAGGCAGAGAGTATGGACACTTTGGAGGACAACAAGCTGTAGGTGTATCTGTCTCAGCTGTATCCGTCCTGTTGGAGAGGAAATGCCAGAGTGAGGGTACCCTGTACACTCCAAAAAAGGCATGTGTTTAAGGTACAGATGTTAGGCAACTGTCAATAACAGAGTATTAGGTAACATGTTGTACTGCTATACAGATATGTGAAGTGTGTTCCTACCTGCAGACCTTTGACTTCATGCACTGAAAAGTAGCTATTTAATTTTCAATGCTTTGTGTGGATAAAGAGTGTATTATTGATCTATTAATTGCTGTCTTCACAATAATGTCATTGAAATGCAGCACAGCACTGGATTTGAATCCAGGAGTGTCGGTGGCAAAATGTGCTGTATGGAAATCATTTAACAGACTGATCTACTGAGTCACTGCTACAGCAGATGTACTTGCAAGATATATGTGCACACATACAGTCTGTGACAAGCATTGTCTACATCCATCAGTATGTGCATGGCTTTATATGGATGTATTTCTGTACCAGAGTCCCAGCTGAACATCTATTTTGCCATGAATGCCTTAGCAGGTGACTTTCTACATGTTGCTGATAAAAGGGCACATTTACCTCCTATCACAGGCCTCGGTTACATCCATTATCATGTGTTTGGCTGTCTAGTGATGTAGTATTGCACCAGAATCCAATTTACCCTCCCATTTTTTCCATTATTGTTTATTCCAGTTTGCGCAGTGTGGTGCAGTTCGCAGCTCCACTGAAACACACCTAATGACTGTAAATGGCAATTACTTTGTATTTTTTTTTTTGGGACATGTGCCCATTTTTTTTATTAAGATGAGAGTGGAATATTGGGGAAGGGACAAAGGTACATGTGGTGAAGGTAATTTGGATAGTTGAGCATGCATTTGCAAACAGACAAGACAGACAAGAAGCAGACAGGGGCAGTGTGTGACACATGAGGGGGGTGAACACCCTGGAAGGGGAGGGTGTTGTGGAATCTGAGTCCCATGTCCCTCCAGATGGCAGCAGTGTGACCCATGACCCCCCATAGGACCATCAGCACTGCTCCTTCATTGCCCCAAATGTGGCTTTGCTGGAGGCTGGGCACCAGGGCAATGCTGCTCCATCAGGTTAGCCAGCATGCCCTCAATCCAGCACAGGTAGTGATCATAGCCACGGTAGAATATACTGCACACCAGAAACCAGTAGCTCATCACAGGTGACCACTATCCCTCTGCAACTGCTCTCAGAGAGGGACTGGGCCCTGTCCCTTGGGGTGCTACTACCCTACGCCGCAGGTAGTGCAGAGGCAGCAGAGGTAGCACAATTGGTCTGGGTCCCAGACATGCTGGGACCCAGTACCACTGCCGGTTATGGCAAGATAGGGGGATCAGATGGAACTGGCCTACCTTGATGTGCTACGGGACATGAGGTAAAGCAATATGTTACGGTTAGTGATAAACAAACCATTATATGCCACGGTGGTGCAGTGAGTGAATGGGAGTGTCTTCGTTGAAGGTTGGGCGTCAGGCTGGCACCTCGACACTGTAAAAATCTACTGCCAATCATTAGCGGACCAGAGTTCCGCTGTGGCGACCCCTGACCATGAAAAGCCGAAAGAAGAACAAGTGACAACCAAACCATTGTTAATATTAACAGAATGGAACATCATATTTATTAATCCAAATACACATTAATGTATATTATGTGCAACACAAGATAATGTAACATAACAGTATGGTAACAGCATGCCAGTGTGAAGTAAACCATACAGCCAACAAAACAGTTAGTTTAACAAAATATGTTAATATTGAATCATAATAAAACATTACAATGATCAACCACATTTCCCAAAATATAGTTAAACAAAATATGTTAATATTAAATCATACTAAAACATAACAATAATCAACATATTTTCCAAAATATAGTTAGTTTAACAAAATATATTAATATTAAACCATAATCACACATTACAATAATGAATAAATTAAGATAAGGGGTCGGAAGAGAAAGAGAGAGAGAAACATTCCATTAGTGAGATTGCAGATGATATCCCTGACAACACTGGTCATGCATGCTTCTACAAGTGTGTACTGATAGTTGTGATTACAGTGACTACAATTCTCCTATAGCTGTTGTAGCATGTACATACTTCTCATGCTGATAGCATGAGACAATAAGGGGCAAGCACTAACAAATGCAGGTACAGAACTACTCAGAATGGTTTCACATAGTGTGGACTTATATAACTACCAGGCTGTTCTGTAAACAGATTTGGTAATACATTGCATTCCAGGTAATAATTTATCTGGTAAACATGTGACAGATGGATTAGTCAGTTCTAATTACATTACGAGAAATCATGACACTTGTGAGATATGTTTGTGTACAGTAATTAAACTAGACAGCCGTCATGGCTTAGTTGGCAAGCATGGGAGTAGAACCCATTAGCTGTGACTGCAGGGGACATCTGCAAATACTTTAATAATTGACTGCAGTAGCATAATACAGACAAGCAAGAGATACAGCCATACTGGGATTACACAGTTTTATTTCTGAATCAACAATGATGATGCACACATTCTTTCTACTCAGTGTGACATTCTGTGAGATCTAAACACAATATCTGCACATAATATGGGCTAAATCTCCCGCCACATTTTTGTGTTTTTGGAGAGAGAGATATTGTGAGCATTACATGACTGATACTGAAAATGTAGTGGTACATATCACTGATTCAAACCCAGTCTGTGTGTGGAAAAATGTACAGTGTACAAGGAATTTAACAGACTGAGCTACTGAGGCACTGATAACTACAGCATGACTGATACTTGCCTGGAAAACACCTGAAAATATACTGTGGATTGTGCAGTACAAGTTACAGGACTTTCCTCTAACATTCTAGTACTGTTACAGTATTTTACTACACTGCAGTGCCAATAGAACACACATGCATGATATACAACCATACTGCATATATTACTACAGCTTTATTTCACTTTCAACAATACAGGTGAATGCATATTATTGTTATTGGTTTGAAATTCCTGTGAAGTCCACACACACAGTATCTGGCCGTGGAGTGGGCTACCTCACGCATATACCTTTATTACCTGATGTCTGTGGAAGACAGAGCATTATGTAACTGATATTGGCCTAGAGAAAGCCTTGAACAGTACTATGAGTTAAGCAATACAATTTGCAGCCATTAGATTTGCATTTTACAGCTATTACAGTGTTTTACTTGACTGCAGCAACCTTATCTTACAGACTCAATGCATACAGCTCTACTGCAATGGTTATGACAAGACAATTTTGATGTACACCAATTTCCTTGCTGTTATTGGTATTGTTTCTTGTTTTTATTGAACTGCAGTTGTTATTATTCATTTATTGCACTACAGCTCTAATTCCAACTTTATTTCACTACAGACTTTATTCTATATACTTTACTGCAGTTCATGCTTTACTCTTTCTTGTTATTGCACTACAGTTGGCATAATACATCCATATTTACCACACTTATGATGCAACCTGTCCAGGCATCTAGCATAAGAGTCGACATTGCGAGCCCTCTAAGCTGCAGCTGTTGGGAGAGAAGCACACCATTATGCATACCAGCTTTTCAGACATTCAGATTACATATTGGTAAAACAGAAGAAAAAGTGTTTTCATACTTGTGGGGCATTCCCTGCCCTTGCGTCTTGGACCCAGGTATCCAAGATTCTGCTCTCTCATCTTTTCAGGTCATCATGGTGGTGATGACACTGCTCACCTGTGCAGGGGATGCCAGTAACACTGGTGAGTTCTCTGGCCAGCCAGTCCCAGGCCTCCGCCTTAAACTCTGAGCCCTGAAAACCACCCTGCAACAGCCTATCATCATGTTTTTTCACAAAGAGCCCAACCATGACCCTAGACTCCAGAATGCCCCACCACTGCACCCATAAGCGCACACCTTCTCCACCACTATCAGCCATATCGACAGATGATAGACTCCAATGGTTTGTGCAAAATTCCAACCTGGTGCACTTAATATAGGCTGTTTTCCCACCCTTACATGTCATTGAGCAACATTCAAAAATGTGCCGTGTTGCTTAGCATCGTGCAAACCAGCCAAGCAGAGCAGCCCGCAAACACACACAATTATGGTTTTAGCGAAACAGAGCACTGTACAAATATTGGCAGCCGATAACATGTTTATGCGGTGCTTAGCATGAATAAGCAGTGATTAGCAGAGCACAGCGGAGCCATATTTTAAAAAGATGTCCATAACGTGTTCAACAAAAATACAAACAACTTCTGACTTTCATGTATTCAAACCCTGGACCTACTACACATACAGCCATAACTCTACCCATTAAGCTATGTGGATATTAATAAATCTGGTATACCTTCACATATACCACTGAGCTACCTGTTAACAGTGCTGAGTACCATACTACTCCATGCAAACATGCTTAAACACACCAATAAATGAATAATTAATTACATCTTTTTTTTTATTTTTAGATGTCTGGCAGGTGTCTGCCATGTATGTATAAGCTCCGTTCAGCTTAGCTGCGCTCCACGCAGCACCGCACAAACTTTCAAAAAATAAATAAAATAAAACACATAAAATGTCATTATGCTTATTAATTACATCCAGTTTCTATTTTTAGATGTCTGGCAGGTGTCAGCAGTTTACATGTGAGCACAGCTTGGCATTGCTGCGCTCTGCATCGTGCCGCACAAACATGCATTTAAAAAAAAAACTGAGAAAACTGATTCAATATGTGTATTCATGTATGTATAAAGTATAATATATGCATAATATGTATTCAGATGTGTTAGTGGTGGATAGCACCACATTGGAGACCCAGGACATAGTGCTGCTCACTATATTTTTATCTGTGACTGCATACCTGCCAGCTGAGGTACCTTCTCACTGATGTTTTTTCCAATTGGCTCAGTACCTGCATATACTAGTAGTTGATTCAAGACATATTTTCCTGTATGCAGTAGCTATTTGCTCAGTTTGTTTTGTAATCTTTATAATGTATCTTTACCATCTCAAAAGTGCTTACTCCTCTCTGTACTCTTCTTTTCTAGACCTAACACCACTCTAAGTATTCAGCTGCTGTACCACCTTTATCTTTTATCTGACCAGTGGATACATTCTTGTATGAAAAGCACAGTCCAGGTCTGAACTGTCTGCAAACACAAACAGCTAAAGTTAACTTTGCGCATGTGTCTACCTGTTTGAGCTAATATTCATTATCCCCTGGAGAGCCCTCTGCTTTGGCTTGTAAGTAGCCCCCCCCCCACACTCACACTCATCTTGCATTTCTCTTTTATTCCTTTCTGTTAGCAAATAGTATCCATAACTGATCAAACACTGTGTGTTTGTTCATTTAAATTGAGACTACAGTAGCCTACTGATACAAGATTATCCTGTTCTTCCAACTGAGAAATGGTTAAGAAATGACTTACAGCTTCAGAGCAGTCCTTGGTCAATTCTGATTGTTTCTTAAACACAAACTTGTCTTTGCTTGGATCTTGGCTCATCCCGCTCCATTCCTCCTGTTTATGCTCAGGCTCACTCCACTCAGCTCCCTGCCCCATATCCCACCCACCCCCAATACCTGTAATTTAAACTTGAACAAGCCACACCCACCAGAGTTCAAAATACAAAATTTGCTTAAGTAATTATAACTAACCCCTCCCATTAAAAATTACTACCTATCTACAATACATTTTCACTGATACACAGTACCATCTACCCAACAGAAACATACCCAGTAAGCACCCCAAAAATCTCATACATAACTTCTAACATTGAACATGTGACATTATAATCCACTCTTCCTCTGCCAAAACTTCCTACCACATTAACACCAACTATCCGTATTACCTTCTGAGGTACCCAAACCCATACTTTAAATTTTTACTAATATCTACTTAATCCCAAACTCTCTCTCTCCATTATATCTTGAATAGTCATCATGTCTACCAAACCTCTTTCAATTCTAACTCAAATACTACTACTTATTACCATATCTTACCTAACCTATCTAACCCAACCTCTCAGTGCAAATTACCCACCCCCATTTCATACAACTAACCCAATCTCCATGATGCACGCATATTCCTCAACCTGCATGTCACCCAGTCTCTACCCCTTCAATAATAGTATGCTCTTCACCTACAAACTCTTACCTAACCCCAAAAACTCTACTCACACCTATATTAGCCACATCCTCAAAAAGCTTACACCACATAGATTACATACCAAGCAACTCAAATACCTCTTCTGCCATCTCATCTCTATCCTTTTCTCCATCAATATTCACCCAAACCCTGGCCCTTCTCCCCCACACATCTCAACCTCTCAATCCCATCCTCCTCCCACAACTGGTAAACCCCTCTGTTTCTCAGTTCTAAATGCTCAAAGCATATGCAACAAAATTCCTAATCTCCATGCTTCTCCATAACCAACCCGATATTCTAGTCATCTCAGAAACCTAGCTCAAACCCCATATAAAAGACTCTGAACTAAAACCACCCAACTACTCCATAATTAGGAAAGCTAGAACAAATAAAAAAAGAGGGGGAGTCACTCTCCTCTACTCGTCATTCCACTTATTCCCAAATTTGTTAAAGCAGAACTAATTCTATCCCTACTTCATATAAACAAACATAAACTTGTATGCATAGTCTCCTTTTATATCCCTCCTGGAGACAATATCTCAACCCTTGAAGATATTCTCTCCTGGTTCTCTAACAACATCACTAATGAAACTACAATCCTGGGTGATGTTAATATTAACTGGTCAACCATTCAATCTCCTACAAACTCACTTAATATAAACTTGTACAACTTCACTCAGCTTATTAACTCAACAACTATGCCTTCCAAGAACTTCCTTACTGGAAGCACTGTGGACTAGATTCTAGTTTCTCATCCACATTACATCGCTGATAGTGGTACTCTGCCCAACCCATTAGGCGACCACTTCCCCACTTTTGCCCACCGTCTTCCCTCCTCCATTCAACTAACTCATACCTACACCTTCACTCGCTGTCTAAAAAACTTTAATCCTAGCACATTCTCAAATTCACTAAAAAAATGAACTGGAACCCACTAAAAACCCTTGCCTTAGAAAATGTTGTGACCTACTTTAACTCAACTTTCCTCAACTTGCTTGACTCCTTTGCCTCTCTGAAAACAAAATGCATAAG
The DNA here is from genome assembly GCF_019279795.1 of Protopterus annectens. Lineage (NCBI taxonomy): Eukaryota > Metazoa > Chordata > Ceratodontiformes > Protopteridae > Protopterus > Protopterus annectens. The sequence goes on from NC_056731.1 coordinate 581,011,273, forward strand.
AAGCAATCCTGTACCTTGGCTAACCAAAAATACCTTACTAGCCATGCAATTCTGGGATAAAGCTTAGAAATGCTACTCCAAAAATAAAACTATCACCACCCTTAATGAATTTAAAACACTTCATAACAAAGCAAAAAAACATATTATCTCAGACCGCAAAGCCTACTTCTCTACACTCCAAACCAACCATAGCACCAACCCCAAAAAATTCTGGCATGGAATCTCCTCCCTTCTCAACCTTGGCAAAAAAACCCTACCCTGATCCAGATGCCTCTGACTTGGACTTAGCCACCCAATTCAAAACTTTCTTTATCTATTCCATAAGTAAACTTACATCATCCTTCACTTCCCATTTGGCTTCTCCACCCTTATTTCCACCTGTCCCTCCCTCCCCTAGCAGCTCCCACTCCCAACCTACTCCTTTCTCCTTCAACCCCATCCCTACAGCCATCATAAAAAAAATTTCTACTAACATTGAAACCGGCTCCAATGCCCCTGATATACCCTCATATTTCTTTAAAGTTGCCACAGAAGTCATAGCTCTTCCCATCTGCATTCTTATAAAGTGATCTATTGCTGAATGTCAAGTTCCCCAGCTCTGGAAAAAGGCCTTTATTATTCCACTCCATAAAGGTGGTAATAACAATAATATCAAAAACTTTTGACCTATCACTATTTTATCCCCCATTTCTAAACTTCTCAAAAAATGCATCCATCTACAACTTCTACCTTACCTCATAAACAACCAGCTTCTAACCCCTACTCAGCATGGTTTCAGACCCAGCCACAGAACTACCACAGCTCTCCTGTCCTTCCTAGAAACAGTTAATAAGGTCTGTAACACTGGCCACATCATGTCCACTCTCCTCCTTGACCTCTCTAAGGCATTCAACACTATCTCTCATAACCTTCTTTTCACTAAACTCTCCAAACTAAATCTATCCCACTCCTCTATTAACTGGTTTACCAGTTACCTTTCAAACAGGCAACAAGCAGTCAGATGGAAGAAAGCCACCTCCTCTTTTCTCAATACTCCCACAGGTGTCCCACAGGGTTCAATTTTAGGCCCCCTTCTATTCAATATATTCATAAACTATTTATATCACGCCATCCCAAATGCCAACCTTGTCCAATATGCCGATGAGTTAACAATAATCTGCTCTTCCTCTTCTATACCCACCCTAGTTAAATTAACCCACAATGCCTTCTCCTCCACTGAGCAATGGATGGTGGACAACCATCTAGCACTCAATGCTACTAAAACTAAACTCATGATATTTACTGCTTCCAAAACCACCACCCTAGGAAAAAACTCATTCTCAGTCACCAGTCAAAATAATACTCCTCGAAATAGTCTCTAATGCTAAACTACTAGGAGTCCTGATCGATGACCAGCTAAAGTTTTATAATTATCTACAAGTAAATATAAAAAAAAACACACAAAAAATAGGCATGGTTTACCGCCACAACCGTTACATCTCTTCCTCCACTAGGCTCACCCTCGCCAACACTTACCTTATCCCATCCCTCCTATACGGTGCTTCTATCCTTACTAACATGCAATCCTCCCTCAAGACTAAACTCTCCTCTTGCTATAATAAAATAACAAAATTTGCAACCGGCCATAGATCCACTTCCCATCATTGCACTACCCTACACCAACTAAATTGGCTGTCCAATTACCTCATCTATATTCAACTTGTCCAAGTACACAAACTTATTTTCACACACACCCCTCTCTGTCCCTCTCTTGCTACCACCTTTAAAATGCACATACCAAATAGACGTTTGAGATCTAATTCCCAAAACCTAATTGAACTGCATAAACCTGCCCATACACCAGGCAGGCAAACATCTAATTTCCTTCTCTCTAGCATGCCATTGGAATTCCTTCCCATCTCTCATCTGCACCACCAGCAGCCTCTCTTCATTCAAAACCTTACTTCATACACACCTAACTTCACTATGGGAATGCTCTTGCTCCCACCCCACATAATCTCCCTACACTATAGCTACTCTCTATAAACTATAATTCACAATATCCTCCCATTGTTTTGTACCCCTAATAAAGCTCTAGGAATTAGCATAACTCCTAGAATGGTACAATTCAGTAGCCTAGAAATGAACTGCATGAACTAGCATAACTGTTAAAAAATTTAGACTGTTTCTGTTATTGCATTGTGCTAATATGTTAAACTGTTAAAAACTTTGACTGTTTGTAAATATTACTCTTATTGCATTGTACTAATATGTGCACTCTACTAATATGTGTTTTTCTATTTGTTTATTTTTTCTTCATTTGTGCACATTACATCTCTCTAACAACTTACTCTTATGTTAAATCTATAATTTGTAATTTTTTTAAGCTTTTCTCTCCAGAACTCCATTGAAAATGGGCTCCTCATGGCCCAATGGACTATCCTGGCAAACAAACTATAAATAAAATAAATAAATAATATCCATGTTCCATGGCTCTCCCTTGGCAGTATGTCATCATTAATATGCATGGCATGCTGCTGAGGGGGGACCATAGTCATGTACATGGATACATTCCATGTAGGCTCTACATGGTACCTACATGAAGTTTATTAAATCCTGGGGTACCTCTACAAGGTGGCTCTTACCATCAGATTTGCAAAAGTCAGCAGCTATTTTGTGCTAAGGACCCTCTGCTAAAGAAGATGGTATTAATGGCTCTCTTCTTTCAGATGGTTTGTGTATGATAGAGAATCAGCATTTTAACAAAGGTTTTGCAATATCAGTGTTGCTATTAGACAAACCTTGGTGTCCTTCATGTATATATACAAGAATTTTGTTTTGCTACAGCAACAAGCCATCATATTTGGACAATTGTACCCTGACAGTGTAGTACTTATAAATCAGATGACTGGTTTGTGTCTAATGATTAGATCATCCACCTCTTATGTATTTGATAACTATTTGCATCTTGGTGTTATGTTTTGCAGCATATTTTACCTTTTCTTGACTTTTTGTAATCTCTAGTCAAGTTGCCATAATGGTCTACACAGAGAAAAAATGTATTCTTTAGTATCTGACTGCATCTGTTCAGGTACTGTATTTCTGAATAGCATGTTGTGAATTATTAACTGCTTCCAGGACATTGTTTGCTCTGGCATTGAAATGATCTCCATCTCATAAATAATCTTGGACATCTGGGTGGTACTTTGTCAAAACTATAGGAATTAATCAATTATACCTGTAGTTTATGGCCAGTCTGGAGATGGAAACTCTCTAGCCTTAATAGATATCTAGAGAATTTCTTACATGCCCACACACTCACAAAACAATCTTTCTCTATCTGTGAATCTCTCCATTCAGCACTAGTTAGCATTCTACAGCAATAATCATCACGTAGTAAAACCTCTCGATTCATTTGGAGTAATGTAGCTCCAAGGCCATAGCTACTGGCATCATCACTTACATTTATTGGTTTGGTGATATCATAGTAGGAGCACTCATTAGCACTTTTTCACTTTGCTAAAAGATTGGGCTTAAACATTTTCACATGACCAGAGTATGTCATTTTTAATACGTCTGATATCAGACATAGACCTATAGAGAGATCTGGAATTAATCCGTCAAAGAGATTACCATGCCTAGGTTGTGACATAACTCATTTGCAGGTTGAACTTTTTAGCTCAGGTGTTACTCCATACGTGCCTGCATCTGGACTGATTACTCTAGCTCTTATCCTGTGACCTAAATATTGAATTTCAGACTTCCCAAAACAAATTTGTCTTTGTTTTAGACCAGAGTTTCTAATAGTTTAGAACATTTTATCCAATCTCAAATTATATATCATTTTATCAGCACCAACCACCAGCACATCATCCATAACAACGACTTCATGTCCTTTCAATGATTACTTATCTTGCATTAAAACATTTCTCTTAAAACAAGCCCTTCCAATTGACGTAATGAAGGCTGTAAGCTTTTAACTAGCTCTTTCTAGGGATATCTGCCAAAACCCATTTGAAGCATTTAACGTAGATAACACTTTGCCATTAACCAAAGTGTCTTCAGGAATGTGTTCTTGTGTTGTAGGATAAATCTTTCACTCATGATTGTATCATTTAACTTTTTCAGGTCAACACATATTCATACTTTGTCATTCTTTCTAATTACTGGAAGCATGGCATGACACCATTTAGCTGGTTCAGTTACACTTTTTATCAAACCAAGCAATTGCATATATTTGAGTTCTGTCACTGTTACAGACGGTATAGGAAATTGCAGTCATCCGTGTTTAATCAAGGCATACGGGACAGTGTCTGGCATCAACTTTGTCTTTGCAGGTTCACAGTTAACCAAACCCTCTTCACCAAACACATCTACATTAATTTTATTTATTCTGGCAGTTCACCCCCAAATCTCAAGCCACAGCACTGTTAAGCAAATTATTTTGCTTCCTCACATATAAACCCAAAACTCAAAGTTGTGCCCATCCACTTAAATATCACTAGCAATCTAGCACAGCTCTTGAGTCTGGTTTGGGTGCACGTCTATGTTTGGCTATTTCTGCTTCATTCAACTGCAAACACTTTGAGATAGTTCTGTAGCACCATTATCACAATAATAGTGCTGTCTGTATCAGTCTTAAAGCTTACCCTGGTTCCATAAGTTGGAAGTGTGACTTGACAGTCTGATTCAGTATTTAACATTGCGATCACTGAACACAGAAAAATATTTTCTGAATACTTTTAGTTTTAGTCTCAGCAGCTCTCTTTACTTAGCTTAGTTTTATAACTGACAAAAAAGTGCCCCATCTTGTTGCATATCTTATACTTTCTGTCACGTGCAGCACAGTGTTCTGACTCAACATGAAAACAATTATATCTGATGCATTTGCTAGGCTTGCAGTTATTCTGCTTCTCATGCACACAATTACTTTGGCCAGTATCATACTTTTTACTGTATTTACTCTTTTCTATGTGATTTATCTCACACATATTTGCAATACTCATGTTAGCATTTTGTCTTTTTACTAGTTCAGATTTTTTAGCAATCCATATTGACCCTTCCAAAGTTAAAGTAAACTCTAGCTGTAACTTTTGAACCAATTCAGTGTCAGTCAGTCTGATCACAATTCTATCTCTAATTTGTTCATGTTTAGTTTTGTCATACCCACAATTTCACAGTTTTCTACAGTTCATACAAGTGTCTCACAAAAACATCAACATGTTGTTCCTTAGCTTGAACACATCTCTGAAAGCATGCTCTTTCATGTATAGGTTCATAAGTTCATAGGTGTTTACTAGGCTAAAGACCTCAAAGGCCTCTTTAAGGCTAACCATGTATTCCAAATCTCTGACACGTTCTCATGCTCTTGATAAGTGTAAGCAGGCACTTGGGAGATGAAACATTTACAAGCAGTGGCTTGGGAGATAAACCATTTACCGGTTGCCTGTGTTCATTAGAGACATAGGTGCCAAACCAGGGATAAATTTCCTGCACCCCATCCAATTGTTCAAATTATACTTGAATTGGGTTAGGGAGGAACTCTGCTTTGCGTGGATGGGGAGCCTGCTCCAGAGATGGAGTAGTCTAAGGGATACATACCTATCTCTCCAGCAGGTCCTATTTATATCACAGGCAAGGTTTAAGTCTTTAGAATGGGTAATTCCGGTGCTTTTTGTTTTGTGGTTATGCAAGAGGTTCATCACAGTGGGGCCCGACAATACCCTGTATGCCAGGCATAGATCTCTCTATCAAAAGCCAGTAGGAGACAGAATACAGGGATAGGGCCTTGAGGCAGTCTGCATAGGACATTTTACTTATGCCCTGTATTCTTTTAGTGAGGATCCTCTGTGGACATTCCAATTGGTGGATATGCCTGATTAGGTACATACCAAAGGGGGCATTGTACTCAATGAAAGGTCTGATGAATGCCAAATACAGTGGAACAATGACTTCCTTGGACTAATACATCTTTGTTCATAAGTTGTGCAACATAGAATGATTTCCTCACTACTGTAGACATGAGATGGTCAAAAGCTAGATTACTGTCTATGTGCATTCCTAAGTCCCTGACTACTGGTCAACAACAGTAAATGCAATATCAGAAGCAGTAAAGTCCCAGTGTCCAAAATCGATCCAAACAAAAAAAACAAATGACACTGGAGCAATCACAGCATTGAAATCCACAATTTTTTAATAAAAAATAGAAGGTTAGCACTTTCATGCCCATATACTAGGCACTTCTTCAGACAAAATAAAAAAAAAAACACACCAGATATATATAGTGCAATCAATTATTCAATGAAGCAATTTACGTTCCTTAAGCAAAGGCTTTAAGGGAACATACCCATTTAACCCTGGGCACTTTTGTGCTCTTAAAAGCACTAACCATTTAGTCTCTGCTTTCTCTACAATATTATTCAAATTACCTCCTCTAGCATTACCATTAAAACATTGTAAAACTAAGACACTAAAAGAATGATCAACACTATCATGAACATGTTTGAATAAGGCACTTGTGGGATCTTTATGTCTAACATGGCCCAAGTGTTCGAGTAAACGCTGTCTCAAAGTTCTACTAGTTTTTCCCACATAGAAACTGGTACATTTATTACATGAAGCAAAGTAAACCAGATTTCTGGTGGAGCAATCTGCATAGAATCTGGGCTTAAATACAAAACTAGTAACAGGATGATGACATTCTTGGGAAGTAGAAATTTCATATCAGGTGTAGTAGACAGTTCACCTCATTTTTGCTTTAAGAATGGTACGTCTTTAAAAAAAACAGCTTTGCTGTGATAGGAAGAAAGGTGTTGCACCTCTGTCTAAAAGGAAAGGTACTTTTGCTTGCAGGAATTGTGCATGTCAGTTTATTTCACAGACATCCACAAATGTACAACACAAATAAGCAGGGGTGCAAGTACCCCCTGCACCCCCATGTTGGGGCTGTAACTCCCACACACCCCCTACTTATATATACTAACTCCAAGATCGCACTAACAGTAAACAAAAGCAAACACGCACACACACACACACACACACAATCACACATATTAGCACACTCACATACACTCATACTCCCACCCAAAACTCTTACAAAACGCTCACTTACCTGACATAACACCTAAATCCACAAACGGCACCACACACCATCCAAATACAATCCTGGACATTACGTAGCGTAAAGCCATAACCGCGAATTTGAGATATTCAAATTCGCGATTATGCACTTTTCGCTATATTCAAACTTCGACTTTATAGTCTCGGGATACTGAAATTCGATATTTCAGTATTTCGAGATTATAAAGTGTTTACATATATATATATATATATATATATATATATATATATATATATATATATATATATATATATGTGTGTGTGTATGTATGTATGTATATATATATATATATATATATATATATATATATATATATATATATATATATAAATATATATAAATATATATATATAAAATATATATATATATATATGTGTGTATGTATATATATATATATATATATATATATATATATACACACACACACACACACACACACACACACACACACACACACACACACACGCACACATATATATAGGCTCTAAATGTTCATTGAGCTTATTTATTACTCACTCATATGGAACATTCTGACCCTCACAAAATGAAAATTAATTGTAAATTTCTTCCACTCCTTTGTCCATAGCATAAAGTATTTTCCTGGATTTCGTCACTTTCTTTATCCAGTCTGTCTGCAATTTGTAAACATGTATATCTCTGTCTCCATGGTGGCTAGCAAATGGTTTTGCAAAGCTGAATGATTCTGCTATTTTAAAATGGCAATTTTTAGTAAAAAAAAAAATCATTCACGGTTAAAAGACTGAATGCTGTTAAACCAACTACTTTGTGAGATAAAATGGCCATTTTCTAGTGAAGACTGCTTAGCGTGAGTTTTGCAACATTCGCTTAACTTGTTTGTTGGGGATTTATGGTCTGAAATTGTGTTCTTGGACTTCATTTTTGAAATATTTGCCAGTTATGACAGCATGTCTTGATGTGCACCTGTGACTGTCTAGTTCTCTGGTTTGGCAATATGAATAATGTCAGTTAACACCAGTATTTAAAGTAAACCAGCAACTTCAATGATAGAAAAATAGGCAGTACAGCAGAAAGATGTTAACTTATCTTTCACGACAATTTATATGTCCAGCTGGCACACCAAACTCTAAAAGTATGGGACAGCTTGTTTCTTAAAGATACAATTTATTGCAGAGTATATACTCATGAAAAGCTGCCCCACTTTTATCATCACAAGCAGTAAAAAGATTGTCAGCACATCTGTTTTTTACACTAAGTATAACACATTTTCAATTTACAGATGAGTGTCAAAACATTTTCATATTTTCTGGGCCACAAGTGTAATGGTTTGAAGGGAAAAAAAACACAAAGATGGCAGTTGATGAATATATGTAATAGGTTAAATGGAAAGTTATTTAAATGTCTGGGACCATAACAACATAAAACTTGAAAAGTGTCAAGAATTTATCATAAACAATAATAGCATCATATTATGACTTTCTTATCTATTCATTCCAAAGTATAAGTGTTGTCTTCTGCTACCACTGCAAAAACTCCTGAGACAGACACTTCAAAACGTTTGTGAATAATTCATGTTGTGCTACAGACAGAAAATGATGCCTTTGGCCTGAATAAATGCATGATGCAACCCTTCATTAAATTATATAAAGTAATATAATATAATAATAATATGCATATTTGGTATGATATATGAAGTAAATGGTTATTGAAACACAAAGATGTCAATCAATTAAAAAGTTTCTGTAGTTAAAATGTAATGGAGGCTAACAAAATAATGGCTCTGTCTAGCCTAATGTGCTAAATAGCAAAATCTCTATGTTTTATATATGACTATGATCTGGAAAAGTACCTAATATTTATTATGCAGCCTTGAACCACACAATTCCTGTATCCTTAATTCACCTGGTATGAGAGAGTCACCATATACTATGACCTTATCTAGATCTGGATGGGTATATTCTTCCCTTTTGTATACTTTTCTAAGTGTACTTCAGTGAACATATTATGAAAGTTATCTTCTGATACATAAAGCAGCAGTGGACAAAAAAGTTAACTTTGCTATATGCACTGGTGCACAGTTAAGTTACCCGGAGACAAAACAAATACCAAGAGCATCAAGTAAAAAGTAAGCTTAATTCAGCTGCAAGTCAAACTAATGAAAATTAAGCCAGGGTTAAGTATAGATATATGTGCCCACACTCAGGAAATGACAGTGCAGTGGTGCAGCGGTAGCATTGTCGCCTCCCACCAAGAGGTTCTCTGGTTCAATTCTCAGCTGGGGTGCCTTCTGTGGGGTGTCCTCCCTGTGGTTGTGTTTCCTCGTTTCCTCCACCATTACAAAGACGTGTCTAAAGCCTTTCTCCCTGAGCCACCACTGAAAATTGGCTTTGTTCCAAGTCGGACTTTCCTGGTAAACAAATGTTAAATAAATAAATGACTGCTGCATGGGTTTTACCCACAGGCAGTGTTGCTGTGTTTTGCAGATTTTGATACGAGTTTACCAAGTTTATTGATTTCATTTCTAAACAGCAGAGATAAACCAAATGGCATCAGAATATGTGTTGAATGATTCTAGAAGGGAAATATAGGTGGCCAAACAAGATACAGTTCAGCATCACTAAAGGATGACCTGTCCCTTGTGACTGGTGTGACATTTGTGAGAATATTCTACATGGATGCCAGATCCGTACCTTAAGGAACTGGTAATATTTTAAATAATTATTGCTTAAATAAAATAAATAGGGAAACATCAGCTAAATGCAGGCTTCCAAGGCAAAGTATTTATTTTTTGTTTAATATTTGATCTTGTAAGACTCTATCTTCTATCCATCACCTGAATATAAGGCATATACAGGGAATGTGAATGATCAATCTACATAAGCAAACATAACAGTTATGTTCACTCATTCTAAAGAAGTGAAAACATCGGTAGAGCCATAGAGCTATGATGTCAGATTTATTTTTATTTATTTATATATTTTACATTTATTAACCGGGAAAGTCCAACTGGACACATGTCCATTTTCAGCGGAGGCCCGGGGAGAAAAGTTCCAGTTGCAAACTTACACAAGGTTATTAAAATTTACAAAAACTTAGAAATACTTACAAAATTTACAAAAACTTCCAAAAAAATTGCAAAAGCTTACACAGATTTACAAATTTTACAAAAGCTTACAAAGCTGACAAAAAGAACTTAGAAATTCCAAATCTGAAATACAAACAGTGTAAAGAGGAATACAGATAAAAATGATATTATACAGAATGAGTGATATATTGCATAGGTGGATAATATAGATACTGCCCCTCCAACAATAGTAAGTAGATCAACTATAAATTTAGAAGCAGGGTCTCCTGTCACAAATTTTGAGACAAATATAGTGTAAAAAGAATATGACTTGAGAATGCCAGTGATGTCACAGCCAAAACAGTTGCATTGCAAGAAGTTACACCCATAGGAATATTTCCTTCACCTGGAAAGGTCTTAACCAGCTATATGCACCACATGCATTTGAAAGGTCTCTAAGTGTGTCAAAATATAGTTACATTTTATTGCTGTCTTCAGCATGCAGTGATCAGTGGTGAAAATTGGCATTATTTTTTCAGATTTAATCAAGAATGCTGATGTGCTAATGTATATTATTATAACACTTTTTAGTGGTTTGGGATATGCTGATTTACTGTAATAATTTAGTTTAAATGTTTGCTTTTCATTTAGGCAGAATGTTACTTATATCAATGAAAATGCTTTTGTCAGTGTATCTGTACATAACAGACTAATACAGTTTATATACCATTTTCTTATAGCAAATTTGTCCCTTTCTGCAAGTAGTTATCTAGGACATTTAATGAGAAGATTGTCATATTTGTCATGAGAACTCATTGCCTTACATGCATGTTTGACTGTTTTTAATATGTCTGTATCCTTCATGCAAACCCTGTGGTGCACAAAGCTAGAAAGCAGTGAAATGACGGATAGATTTATGACTGCAAATTTGCGAATGCACTGCATTATTTATATTAAGATATTGGCTTAATGTGCATAGAAGAGGCAGAAAGGAATGTTTAATTTTAATTATGCAATATAAATGAAATTAGTAGACTGTAATAATTTAGGGTTCAGTTTTAAAGATGTTTACCACTTTATGCTACAAAGTAGAACAACCTGATTGTTCAGCTACATAGGTAACAATTACTCTTAAATTATTTATTTTTTGTTTCTGATTTCTCATTTATTTCTGGATAATGGTAACAGATAAAAATAACTCGAGGGTAAGATTGGGAGCAGAAGAGAAAAATTGAAAAAACAAAATACTCCCAATTTACACAGGACTTAGCTTTAATAAAAAAGAAAAAGTAAGCGCTTTCGCAGACATACACTGTCGCCTCATCAGACTGAAACTTTAAAATGCATCAAGTGTTTAAACAGGAATAAATAGAACCAATTTGTTCCAATTAATTAATCAATCAAGTAATAAAATTAGTAGATGCAATTCAAGTAAACACACATACCTAATTTAGAATATATACAGCTAACAAAAATGTATATGCAACTTGCAAAAATATATATAAAACAGATATATATGTGGATAGTTGCTTCTATCTACAACTAATGTTTAAACCTTTTGAGTTTCAAAAAGGGTTTCACAGAAAAAAAGAACCATTTAGTCCTGGAAATTTTTCAGCATCCAACAATAAAATTAATTTCTGTTCCAATGCTTCAACTTTTGTTTCTATGTCGCCCCCTCGTGGGCTAACATTCAATGATTGAATAACAAAAAATTTAAAAATATGTGTTTTGTCAGTGGCCATAACATGGTTTGTGAAGGCATTACTCAACTTTTGATTGTGAATGTCTCTATTATGTTCTAATATTTTGTCTTTTAATAATTGATTTGTTTTACCTACATAAAAAACATGGCATTGCTGACAAAAGGCAAAGTAAACTATATTTGACGTACGACAGTCTGCATAGTGTTTAGCAATTTATGGTGAATTTTCTAGTGGGATGTATATATACATAGCTGGAATAAATATATTGGCAGGCAGAACAGTTTCTGCAAGGGAAAGTTCCTATTCGAGTAGTGTTAACCATACAGCCAATGAATTACCGGCACTGAATAGTGCTGACCAAAATGCACCTTCACAAAGGGATATGACTGATACAACGTGCCTGATATTAACCGCTAACCCTGTCCAGTCCACCGAATTACCGGCACTGAATAGTGCGGAACATTCTATATCCTTAGAACTAGCTCCTAGTACTTCTTGCACCGATTCAATGACGATACCTGCTCAGAATAATAACACATCAGTTCTCTCTTCTAAGGAACCTTTTTTAGAGAGAACAGGAAGAGCAGGTTTTATGCTCATGAATCCACTGCCCTTCAAGAACAGGTCAAGGAGTGTTACGACAAAGGGCAGACCCGAGAGAATGAACAGCATGGAAAGGAACACACCCACAATGAAGAGATGCCATTTTTGAATGAAGGTTTGGTTTTTAACCTATCTTCTTTTGTTTTAACTAATGAACAAATTCATCTCTTAAATAAAGGCTTGTCCTTTATTCCAGCCAGGAGGGCAGAACATGCTGAATTACTAAAAGATTTGCGTTTGTTGGGAAGAGGCGGAACATGCTGAATTACTAAAAGACTTGCGTTTGTTGGGAAGAAATTTGTCCTTAAAATGTATTTTTAATAATGACAACCATATTGACAATGTTTCTTTGTTTAAAAGACTTAGCACATTTATGCCCATTAGAGCGGCCTTAGGTCAACTGGTGCCCTAGGCAAAAGGGCTCCACGGCACCCCCCACTACACTACCCAGTGCCCCCATCTTGGTCTACTTACACCAAATAAATACTGGAAAAATGCCCCTACTAGAGCAGTGCCCTAGGCGACAGCCTAGTTGGCCTATGCCTAAGGCCAGCTATGCCCATTATTGATCCAAAAGTACAAACATTTATTGATGTATGTGAAAATGAATTTAGGTCTTTGTTTGATAAGGGCACCAGACTTGGTTTTTGTAACATGTCTCAAAGTGATTATAATGCTTTAAATGCACTAAAAGAACTACATTCCATTGATATTAAACCTGCAGACAAAGGCAATGGTATTGTTATCTTGGATAGAGAGGTATATATCAATCAAATGAAGCTATTGTTGCAAGACACTAGCACTTACAGTTGCATATCTAAACATATTGTTAATGGGATTATGGAGAAAGTTTCTTTTCTTGTATTTGATCTTTTAATGACAGGTTTAATAGATGAGAGCTTATTTAAATATTTCAATACACCATATCCTGTCATTCCTAAAATATATGGACTACCTAAAATGCACAAGAATGGGGTTCCCCCACCTATGAGACCCATTGTCTCTGGTGGTGGTTGGTGTACTGAAGCTCTATCGATTTATGTTGAAAACAGGTTACATCCTTTTCTAGAAGAATGTCATACTTATTTTAAGAGATACTAAAAGTTTTTTAGAACGACTTTACAACAGGATTCAGACAATGGATAGTGACTATATGTTTGTGACTTTGGATATAGAGTCACTTTTTACGTCTATTCCTAATGACTGGGGCATTGAGATAGTTAGAGATTTTCTTAATGGGCAAAGATGCCTTACAAATGATGATGTAAATCTTATATGTAGTTTATTGGAAGTCATTCTTGAAAATAATGTATTTCTTTTTGAAGGAGACTATTTTCTACAAAAGGTTGGCATAGCTATGGGCACAGCTTGTGCCAATAGCTATGCCAACTTAACTTTGACCCAATTGGAACAGACAACCATCTTAGCTCCAAGCAGTTGTCTAAGTGACCATATTGCATGGTATGTCCATTTTGTGGACGATGTCTTTATGCTTTGGAAAGGAAATAATATGGAACTTGAGGAATTGATTACTTATATGAACAGGAGTACTTCTTCTTCTTCTTCGTGCCCAACCCACACCTAGGGCCAATTTATCCACCTGCAGCATGTCTTTAGGATGTGGGAGGGACATGCAGACTAATGCTAACCACTGCACCACCGTGGCCGCCCATATGAACAGGAGTACTAATTTTCTAAAATTTAGATATAAATGTTCCACAACTGAAATAGATTTTTTTAGATGTACTCCTTACTAAATCTGATTTGAATCAGGTCCATAGTAGTATTCACAAAAAACCAAAAAGAAAGAATGCATTACTACATAGAAATAGTATGCATCCTAGGCATATAGCATGTAATGTGCTTAAAGGACAAGTCTATAGGACACTTAGACTGCACAACTATGACTCAGAGGCACACAATGCCCTGGCTAAGCTTAAACAGGATTTTTTGCAGAGGGGTTACTCTGAAAAAGAAATAAATACCACTATAACTGAAGCATGGAGACTTAGGAACAATAGATGTAAACTATATTATAAAGATACGGCTGTAAATGAATGTGAAATTCAAGGGGCAGATGCACATTTGAATAATTACCCTAGGGTTATTTTTCAGTTCTCCAGTGACATCAATGAATATTGTGATGTCATCAAAAGAAATTGGCATATTTTACATATCAATCCTGAGCTGAGATACAAAATTGACAAGGTACCTTCATTTTCTTTTAGAAATAATATGTCCCTTCAACAGCATCTGTGTAATAAAGATAGTAACCATACTAGGAGAATATATGAATCTACTTGAATAGGAACTTTCCCTTGCAGAAACTGTTCTGCCTGCCAATATATTTATTCCAGCTATGTATACATACATCCCACTAGAAAATTCACCATAAATGCTAAACACTATGCAGACTGTCGTACTTCAAATATAGTTTACTTTGTCTTTTGCCAGCAATGCCATGTTTTTTATGTAGGTAAAATGAATCGATTATTAAAAGACAGAATATTAGAACATAATAGAGACATTCACAATCAAACGTTGAGTAATGCCTTAGCAAACCATGTTATGGTCACTGACAAAACACATATTTTTAATGTTTTTGTTATTCAATCATTGAATGTTAGCCCACGAGGGAGCGACATAGAAACAAAAGTTGAAGCATTGGAACAGAAATGGATTTTATTGTTGGATGCTGAAAAAGTTCCGGGACTAAATGGTGCTTTTTCTGTGAAACCCTTTTTGAAACTCAAAAGGCTTAAACATTAGTTTTAGATAGAAGCATCTATCCACATATATATCTGTTTTATATATATTTTTGCAAGTTGCATATAAATTTTTCTAAGTTGTATATATTCTAAATTAAGTATGTGTGTTTTACTTGAATTGCATCTACTAATTTTATTACTTGATTGATTAATTAATTGGAACAAATTGGTTCTATTCATTCCTGTTTAAACATTTGATGCATTTTAAAATTTCAGTCTGATGAAGCGACAGTGTATGTCTGCGAAAGCGCTTACTTTTTCTTTTTTATTAAAGCTAAGTCCTGTGTGCATTGGGAGTATTTTGTTATTTCTGGATAATCCTGCCTGGTGATTGCTAGTGATTAAATGGCCTAACTAGTAAAAAATGCAGCTAATTATATCCTAATATTACTTACAACTGCTGATGCAGTGTACAAGAAATCTTTCGAGTAGCCCTTACAGGATAATGTAGCCAGTACACAGCATACCAACAAACTGTTTACCCAAATGGAACATAATAGGTTCATATATATTAAATAACCTGCAAAGAAACACTGGCACTAAATAATGTGATTTAGGTTATGCTGCATCTGAGTCTCTGGAAGCCATTGTTTTAATTTCTTAACTCTTTTTGGGTGGAATAATATTTTTTCTTTGTGATTTATCTACTTGGGGTGTGCTGATATGTTTTATGTGTATCCACTATTCACTAGGAGAAAAGTTCCAGAAGACAAAAACAGGACAGTTATATTATATTATATTTTTGAATAATGTAGATACACTGTCAGATATCTCAAAAGCTCCATGTTAATACATTTTTGATTTCTAGGTTTATAGTCAGAGATTCATCAGGAAATGCATGCATCATTAATTCTGATAGTGAACTTAAGATGGATGAATTAAAGTAGATTTAAGATATGCATATTGTGGCAACAGCTACCAGCTGTGCAGCAGGTTATTTATCTAGTTCAATGGCTGGCATGGATTTGCAGCTACCATGGCAATACAATGTATGCTAACTACTACCGGAAGAAGATAAGGCAAGAGACAGCATTATGAAATTCAAGAGGCAAGGGACAGTGTAGGAGAAACATGTATTGGCAAAGGGTTAGGATATTGTACTGTGGCTGTTCCTTAGTATCTTTAGCATCTGAGTCAGTGATGACTCAGACTCTGTTAAACAAGAATTCTTTCAGTTCCTAGGAAGTCAGCATGCATCAGATCTTATATGTCAGCATGGAAGTCTCTTCATTTGAGATGGAGTCAGTCATCTGACTGACCACTGTTTCCTCAACTACAGTCTTGCTTTAACCTTGAGGATTCATGTAGACCAACTTAATTACTTCTACAATTCTAAAGATATGAGGTTGAAAGACTTTTTTGGAAGCAAATATGATTCCTGCTCAAAAGAATACTTCGGAGTTTGAAACTCTAACATTGTTCTGTCAAAGAACTGTGCCAGGTCCCTTAAATCATTTTTGCATTATAATCAGTGTTGGTCACATTTCTGTGAATCATTTCTGCTCATCATCTGAGCTATTGGCTGCTGTGATTTACCTGCAAAAAGCAACTGGACACACAAATTGATTTAAGTATACCTTTCTCTGCATTTTGCTTATTTAAGATTAGATATTTGTTTTATTGAATATTGTGATTTCTGTCTTGCTGCAGTTAGTTTCCCACCCCCTCCTCCCTGTTCCTATTGTGGTGCTAATCATGGTGGCTTTGGCATTGCCCGCCCCTGCTGTAAATTTGCTTTTGGACGCTCCTCCTGGGCCCATCTCATTTGCCACTCAGCTGAGTACAGTGATATCATATTTTGATTTCAGACACTCCTACCAGCCCCATCTCCTCTTCTGTGTACAGAGAGAGCACTTGGGAAGGACACCCCCTATAGTATCTTAATCTGCCCTGTTCTCTCCCTCTCCACTAAAAAAAATATATATATATTTATACTTTCTTCAGCTGCTCTTACTTAACTGTCGTCTACCTTATTACCTTAGTTTACTGTTCTGCGTGCTCTTAAGTGTTCAAGTGCTCTTATTCTGCACTTAGTGCCTCCATTTTGATTTTTACATAACAACATAACTGATTGCTCTCTGCACTTGTTTTTTGTCATTTTTAATTTCTCTGCATTGATTTAAACTGTATTTGGCTTAATATTGCTACACACTCAAGTGTGCTAGGTTGTACTGCATTTAAAGTGTTTTTAACTGCTTTTCTGAAAAAAAAAAAAAAAAAGTTGTAAGCGTGTTTCCCATCTTTCCTGTATCAGTGGGAGTGGTAAGCACTAGGTAGCCTATCAACCACAAGAGGAGTGGCTTCTGGCCCAGAAATTGTAGTTTATTAGCCATTTGGGCAGTTTTTCTGTCTCTTTCAACATTCTGGTTTAAAAGCCCATGTTTACGTGGGTTTGCACTTGTTTAAGCTCCACGGGTCCAGTTTTGGTGTCCTACAGACTACAAGAGCAACAGTAAGGAGAAAAGAGAAACTCTAAGTCCCTCCATTTTTAATTTTTTCATAATTTACTGCTCTCTGCACTTGCATTTTGTCATTTTTAATTTATCTGCATTTATTTAAACTGTATTTGCCTTAATATTGATACACACTCAAGTGTGCTAGCTTATACTGCATTTAAAGTGTTTTTGCTACTCTTCTAACTGCTTTTCTGCAAAAAAAGTGCTAAGCTTGTTTCCCACCTTTCCTGTAACTAGTATAGTCCATTTTCAGATTTGCTGTACCCAGGACTGTTTTGTAAGTTTCTGAGTCCCCCAGACCTTTCTGTGTTGGAGGGAAGCCTTCTAGCTTATCAATGGGAGTGGTAAGCACTAGGTAGCCTATCAACCACAAAAAGAGTGGTTTCTGGACCAGAAATTGTAGTTTATTGGCTGTTTGGGCATTTTTTCCATCCCTTTCAACTTTCTGGTTTAAAAGCTTGTGTTTGCACACCATGCAGCAGTGCTCAGCAGATGTAAACTATTACGGGTGCCAGAAAGTCTCCTCTGCAATTTTCCGCTTAGAACGTGCTTGTTCTTTTACTTCATGCACTTCAGTTAGCTTAATCGGCTAGCACTTTAACAAGCTTTTGTACCATTTATTGTAGCACACTTAGGTGCTATCAGCACTAACTGTTCCTATGCAGTAACAGACCAGTAGTTAATAGTTATGACCACCCCTGCTGGTATGATTGTAGGGCAATTTCCTGTGCTTTCTCCTGCTAACCTGGTGCACTTGGTCATTCTGAGACAGTGTGACAACTGTGTAATGTACACAAACAACCTTCTCCTCTTACCTCTCAACACTCACACCTGTGAGAGATGGACTTATATCACCAAACTGGAAGCAGTGCACACTCCAACCAAGACCGGACTAGCTGGTCAAGAGGAGAAGGTC
The DNA here is from genome assembly GCF_019279795.1 of Protopterus annectens. Taxonomy (NCBI): domain Eukaryota; kingdom Metazoa; phylum Chordata; order Ceratodontiformes; family Protopteridae; genus Protopterus; species Protopterus annectens. The sequence continues at coordinate 581,029,864 of NC_056731.1, forward strand.
AATACCTGCCACTCACTACATAGAACACATAGCCCACCAAAACACCAACCATCACAACCCACACATAGAAACACAAACCATACACCCACCTTGAGGCTCTCAATAAAAATTTACCCAAACAACAGAGACCCTCGAGATAGAAACACACTCGACCACCACAACAAAACACCAACCCCAGAACACATAGCTCACCACCACAGGGTGCCCCTCAACCCAAGCCCTTTAGGCAAAACACTTTGCCCAATGTACTAATCATAAGAGACTCAATTGCGAGGCACACTGGTGTCCCACTCATTAGGCTGAACAAGGAGAAGGTGACAGTCAGTTGTCTATCAGGTGCCAGGATCCGGCACATAACACATGCACTCAGGTCACTCCACAACAAGTAAAATATGACTCAGTCATTGTCCATGTGGGTGTAAATGACCTGAGACGTACCTCCGTGGACTCCATGAAAAGATGTGTGATGGAACTCTCGGATTATGTGGCTCAGACAGATATGACACTAGCCCTGAGCAGTATTCTACAGTCACCCAGAGTGATACCACAGTACGAGCAGAAAATAATTGACTTCAACAAATGCCTAAGTTTCTGGTGTCATTCTAAGGGGATCCAGTATCTGTCTGCCTGGGATGACATGATCAACAGACCTCGATGCTTTGCCAGAAATGGCCTGCATCTGTCACCCCTGGAATTCTGGGTACTGGCTAAGGGTCTTGCCACTCCTATAGTGCCTTTTTAGGCAGTGTTCCAGAGACCAAAATTCCACCATAACAGCTACAAACAAATGCAATCTGAGGGTCATGCTGGTCAATGCTAGAAGTCTAAATCTAAAGATGCACTCGTTTGAAGCTTTTCTCAAAATGGAGAATTTCAACATCTGTGCTGTAATGGAGACCTGGTTTAAAAATGCAGAAAGCATCCCTGCACTCCTAGGCTACAACTCATTCCATACCTTTCACCCACAGAATACGTCCGGAAGCTCCAAAGGTGGTGGTGTCTCCATATTCTTAAGGGATGCACACACCTCTAGACTGGTAGCCCAGCATAATGTATCTGAGATACTTCAGGTACAACTAACACTGGGTAAGACGGCGATACAAGTCATAGCCTGCTACAGAACTCCAAAAATGTCCCTAGACTCTCACTCCAACTTCCTAAGCACCCTGGAATCTATCAAGGTCCAACCCAATACTCTCAAACTGGGTGGCTTCAACTACCCTTCCATCAACTGGAAAAACTATTCAAGTACCAATGTACAGGGCCAATGCTTTCTGGACTTTATCAATTCCAGTGCCCTGGACCGCTCATTCTGACCCCCACTAGAGGAAGCAACTATCCTCAACCTGGTTATCACCAACATGAGACACCATTGCTCCACACCTATAGTCAATTCCTCCCTGGTTAAATCTGACCACAAAACGATCACCATGGAAATCTTCATCTCACCTACACCCCCCTAAGGTAACCACCCTGAAAAACTTCTCTAAAGCCAACTTTGGGCTCCTAAAAACAGAGGTGGATAACTTCTCGGCACCCATGCCAATGGAAAATAGCTGCATGACTGTCGAATCATACATCAATGCACTGTATGAGCATGTACACAAATGCATGGACCTTGCCATACCAAACAGAATTAAGATGCTCTCCTCCAAAAAAAGGAAGCCAATCTGGTGGTCCCCATCCATCAATAAACTCTACAACAGTAGGAAGAAACTGTTGCAGAAAAAAATGAAGTCACAAGACTGGAAAACCTCCCTTATCAGTCTCAACAAAAAGCTGAGTTCCCTTATCAAATCCTCTAAAGCCAGCTTTGAAGGCAGAATTGTAGCTGACACCAAAAACAACCACAAAGCCTTCTATAGCTATATCAAAAACCTCAAAGGCAATACCCAGATTTGCTCTGAGTTATTGCACAATGGTGCCTCCTATACTGAGCCAACAGATATAGTCAACATACTGGCCGACAGATTCAGTGCCAACTTTACCCCCCCAAAGGCCCTATCACAATACCAGAAGAAAGCCTGGTACCTACCACTGCTGTGGCACAGGTAAAAGCTGCATTATCCAAAGCCAATAATACAGCATCCATGGGACCTGATAATTCCTGACTGCATCCTACATGAGCTACAAAATGAACTGGCACCACATCTGTGTGCCCTGTTCAATCACAGCCTTACCTCAGGCTAGATCCCTAACAAATGACACATTGCTACAGTCATCCCACTCCATAAAAGAGGAGCAACTACAGATGCTGGGAACTATCGCCCCATTAGCCTGATGAGTCTGGTATGCAAAGCTATGCAACATCATGGACCTGCTTAACAAAGATATAGGCAATCTCCAAACTCTTGACCCCACACAGTTTGGCTTTGTCTGGGGAGATCCTGCCTGCCTTCTCAACCTGGTTAACTTCTTCAAGGCAGTCACCAAGGCTGTGGATGAGGATAAGACAGAACATACAGCCTACCTCGACCTGGCCAAGGCCTTTGATACCATTCCCCACTCGAGTATTGTTGATAAACTCACCAAACTAGGCATCAATCCTTACATCACTAGGTGGGTTGCAAATTGGCTCACAGACAGGACCCACAGAGTGAAAGTTGCAGATTCCAAGTCAGACTGTTGATCAGTCATGAGTAGAGTCCCACAGGGCTCGGTCCTGGGCCCTCTCCTGTTTGGCATCTACTTCTCAGAAGTCCAGACCAACAGAGAAGGACTCTGGCTGACCAAGTTCACTGATGACTGCAAGCTAGGAGTCATTATCAACTCCCCAAGTGATGCAGACATTCTACAAAAGGGCCTCTCTGAGACCAATGACTGGTGTTGGAACCATGGCCTGAAGCTTAATGCCAAAAAATGTGTTATCATCCCCTTTGGAAAAAAAATCAGTTCCCACGAATTACCACGTTGATGGGAGCCCACTGAACACTGAAGGGACCTTAAGAGATCTGAGCACCCAGGTCGACAGCCACCTCACCTTCAACCACCACATCGCCACTGTGGTCAGAAAGTCCTTCTACGTGGCACATTTTATAACCAAAGGTTTTGCATCCAGGAAGAAAGAGGTCATCATCCCTCTCTACTCATCCCTCATTAGACCAATCATCAAATATAACTCCCCGTTTGGCATCTACCTGACCAGACACCTACAACAGCTAGAGAGGCCACAAAAGTACCTCACAAAAAGGATCCTAGGCCTTAAACACATGTTCTACATGGACAGACTCAAGAAACTTCAGCTGTTGTCAGTCTCTTATCGTCTACTTAGAGGTGATCTCTGCTTGACTAACAAAGCCATGTCCAACCCATCCCTACTTGAAATGCTACACCTAAAGAAATCCCAGTCCCCCAGCACATGCTCCAGAGATCACAACCTCATTACCACAATTAATAGAACATGCTGGAGGGACAGGTTCATCTCCCAAAGACTGCCCATACTCTGGAATAAGCTTCTCATTCATGTCAAGCAGAGCACTTCACTGGCACTCTTCAAGAGAAATCTTGACGAGTGGATAGGTAACAGAAATTCACTCCACGGATCATGACAGTTGCCCTACTGGATATGGGCACTGTGAACTAACATCGGGTGGCATGGTACCTGGGCAATTTTTTGGGGGCTAGCTTTGTAAAGGATTCAGGGCCACTAGCCTAGTACACACCTATGAACCTATGAACCTATGAACCTATAATCCTGTTTCTGTTTATGTATGTCCCCTCACTTTGAAGAATAGACCAATATATCAGGAAGAATATACTGACAATCTCAAAAATAGAGGTTGGACTAAGGAAATATGCTAGAGTAAGGGTCCATCATGAATAATCGCATCTTGTCTAATAAACAAGTAATTATTTGAATCCAAAACATCTAAAATATTGCGAGGTCACTAGTCAAAACAGCCACACTTCCAAGGTTGTAAGAAGCAAACTTTTTTCAGGGAGACTCTACATATACTCATAACATGATGGCAAGCCCCAGCACCCCAAACTATATACACACACACACACACACACACACACACACATATATATATATATATATATATATATATATATATATATATATATACACATATATATGGATTCCTATTACAAGAATGAAAGTTCACTACTTCGAACTTGTAATAGGAAGCCTCACTTCTAAAAGTTCACTTTAACGAAGTGAACTTTTATGTAAGTGCACTTCACCAAAAATACTGCAGCAGAGTGGAGGACATAAACAAGCTATGTCCTCCACTATGGTGCGATAGTCATGGACATTAGGGTTAGGGCATGGGTTAGAGTAAGGGGATAGTTAGAAAAGCTATCCCCTTACCCTAACCCATGCCCTAACCCTAAGGTTCGTGACTATCGCACCATAGTGGAGGACATTGTTATGTCCTTCATTTCGCTGCAGTCGTCATGGACCTTAGGGTTAGGGCACGGGTCATGGGAAGGGGATAGCTCTACGGGCTATCCCCTTACTAAGACCCATGCCCTAACCCTAAGGTCCGTGAGTACTGCATGGAAGTTCAGTACAACACCCGTTCGTTGTACTGAATTTCACGTAAGTGCACTTTTGATTAAGTGCACTTGCGCTGCAGTGAGCATTCCATGCACTATTTCGAATTAGTGAAAATTCGATCTAGTGTATGGAACCCATATAGATATAGATATATATATATATATATATATATATATATATATATATATATATATATATATATATATATATATATTTATAAGTTACATTTAAAAATATTCAGCTGTCTATTGTGTGTGTGACCTGAATGTCAAAAATCAATAATATCAAATGCACAAGTTTTTATGGTGTGTGTGTGTGTGTGTGTGTGTGTGTGTGTGTGTGTGTGTGTGTGTGTGTGTGTGTGTGCATGTGTTTGTGTGGAAATTACGAGGGTGGGAGTTTGAGTGTCCAAGTGTGTGTGTGTGGGTTAGGGTTAGGTAAGGGGACTGGATCTGAGAGTTTTGGATGTGTGTGAATTTCATGGGTTAGGGTACATGATGAGTTGTGTGATAGTTGAGTTTTGTGTGTGTGTGTGTGTGTGTGTGTGTGTGTGTGTGTGTGTGTGTGTGTGTGTGTGTGTGTGTATGTGTGTATCTGTATAACTTTGTAAAAATAATTGTGTATTAGTTGAAACAAGGGCAGGGTTAGTTTTAGATTAGCAGGTATTAGTAAGGTATTGTGGCTGAGCCAGGTGATTTTGAGCAGTGGAGGGATGTGTATTCTAGTTTACTTTTCTTGTACGTAATGGAGTTATGTTGGTTACCATTTTTATTTTTCTTACTCTGTGTGCCATTAAACTTTCTAATTATTTCTAGTTTGTATCCTGAGCTAGAAGCTTCTGTGTCTAAAAGGGCTTGAACTGAATAGAGGAATCCCATATGTGAATATTTCTTTTCTTTTTCATGTTGGGTTTTATATACATACATATATACACACATATACACACACGCACGCGCACACACACACACACACACACACACACACACACACACACACACACACACATATATATATATATATATATATATATATATATATATATATATATATATATATATATAAAATGTGTATTATATAAACATTTAGTTTTACTTCCATGAGACTAATAAGGGAGTTTTCCATACAGTTTTTTATTTGTCAGTGATGAGGTATGCTAGGATTGATATCTGTATGCTGGCACCTTGCTCTCTTTTCTTTGTTTTTACTTACATATTTTAAACATTTATGTTTTATTTTGCATTCAGTGAATCATAAGAGTTTTATAGTGACATATTAATGGGCACCAAACCTTGTAATGATTTGTTTTGCCTTTTATGCTTGCGTATTAACAATCCATCAGGTCATTTTGTTACTTAGTCTTTTCAGTATTCTTTTAGATTTCCTATTATGCTGTTTAATGTTTATTCCCTAAATTTATTTTATTTATGTTTATTCTCATGCATGAGTCCCCTCAAGCTATCTGTGGTACGATCCCAGTTACTCTTATCAGGGGTAATATATAATTATTGACTATGGGATGGGTAAGGCAAATCTCTAACCAAATAGGATACGTTAATTTGAGCAAAAAAAGGAAAACTGGCTAGGCTTAAAATGCATCAACCTAATTGCACTCATTTTATTTCGGCTAGGGACTGGGGTTTAATTAAAGCCCCTTTGAATAATAAAACATCTAACTCTGTTTCAAGAACATTTCTCAGAACAGATGACATTTTAGATACTTGATTTCATTTGAGTTTGTTGACATTTTGGGGTAATTATATCCCATTAAATGAGAGTTCACTTTTTACTGTCTCAACTTTCCTAGTTCAGGATTTTTTTTTTTGGTCCACAATCATTTCTTCAATGAGACACTTAAGTGTCTCATGATATTAGACATATACCTGAACATTAATGTTCGGAAAATCCCAAGATCATATACATGATGACAAGCATGCAAGTCAGGTAAACTGCAAAGTCATCCCCAGTGAAACAGTTTGTCCACAGCATACATCACTGGTTGCTACAATCAGCTGCAATAAGTGGGCAGAAAAAGCTCTAAAGTCAACAGAGACCAGGTTGAAATCCTGGAAGCTGACTGGAGAGAAATCACAACAGTTCAAGGAATTATTTATGGCTCTATCACACAATATAAAGAAGATTCAACTTGAACCAGCTTGAGCTTCCCTACTTTAATTAGTGGATTTATACTTTGGAAAGTTTTAAAGAATGTATTTCTACCACCTGTTATTAGTTTAGATATTCACAGTATGGTTTATATTAGGTGTCTCAGCTTGAAGATATCTTAACTCTTCCACACAGAGAAGTTTCCTCATATTTATTTGTAAAGCAAAGCTTGATTACATACTTAAGAGATGGACAGTGTCCCAAGTTAAGCCATGTGAAAATGAGGGCATGGGTCATGAAAGTAATCCACAATGTGCTAAGTAACCAAAGACATTGGTGATACAAGCATTGTATATTCAACTACAATATACATTCTACAGTCATGTTGTCTTGATGTAAAAGTTGTTATAGCAATAACCCACGCCTGGGTGTGGGTAATGCTAAATTTACCCACGGTTGGCGTGGTTTGGTCCCGAGGGCAAAGCCCGAGCAACCAAACAAAGCCAACGTGGTAAATTTAGCATTAACCACACCCAGAAGTATTATTATATATATGACATTATTTAAGAAAAGAAACTATTACTTTTCTTAAATAATGGCATAGTATAATGCCTGTTTACTGCCCTTCCGCAGATGTCTGGCATCCGGCAGCAGTTCTGATGTACTGCGCCTGTGCAGTACATCAGAGTTGTGGGCAAAGCAACGGAGAAAGCAAGATCTCTGTTGCTTTTTTTTGTGTTTGTTTATTATGTTAAATGAGTTTAACACTTGGCAAGACATAAAATAAGCAACGGACATCTCCGTTGCTTATTTTAAACTGTCTCGCTATGTTAAACTCATTTAACATAGCGAACACTAAAAAGCAACGGAGATCTTGCTTTCTCCGTTGTTTAAAACACTGTCTCGCTATGTTAAATGGGTTTAACATAGCGAGACAAGTTTAAAATCGAAGTTATACTAATGGAAAAAAGTCTGGGCGACCGGACCTTTTTCCATTAGTATAACTCGATTTACAACGGGCACGCTGGCCAATCAGCGTGCACGTTTTGGGGGGATCATGGTATAATACTAAATAGATCACATTCTAATGTAGGGATGAGAGCACCCTTTCCTAGAGGAATACATGATCCCTTTCTTAGAAAATAATAAATCCTATAGCAACAATCAATTACCTTACTTAGTTTAATTTGTATATCACCTGCATGACATAGGAAACAAAGGTGCAAGCCATGGTCCTAAACACAATGAATTGTTTACAGTGTCCAGACTGTGATAACCAGAAACAGAATTCTTTTAATTTTAGACATGCATTTATCTTGAGTGTGGTGACTGTTCTTTTGTTGTGTCATGATTTATTATAAGCTGTTTCTAGGAGAAGCAGTCATTCAGCATGGACAAGACATTATATAATAGTGACTTTGTGCTTTCTGGAGAGGTATCTGCTCTGCAAATGACCAAGTTGCTGCACAAAGTAGCATTTGTGTGTTTATTGTCTTTAGAGAGAAGGAGTTAGTAAAATAGAAGACAACAGAGGGCTTAACACTGAACCCTGAGATGCTACTTTGGCAGTGAGAAGAAGGAAGTAAGACTGCCTCTTTAATTAGGTTTCTAAAAGCATCATCATCAAGGTAGTTTGCATCCACTTTGACACAAAACTGTCTGAAACATATAGTTTTCATTGTTTGATTGGAAGTGTAAATTATATTAAATCAATCATGTTTTGAGATGTATAAAATTATCCCTTTGAATTTCCTTCTGAAGCAGAGCTGTGGCATTTCTGTGATTAAATCTATTTTTGTTCCTATTTCTTAACTAGTTAAACCAACTACACAGATATTTCACTTGTCAGGGTGTGATCAGGGTTATCAAGAAGTATTGTTGCTTAGAGTTACATGGTAGGAAAATGGAGAATATGGTAATCAAACCCTAGACTACAGAATGAAGTTTGTTAGCTTTTCTGGTAGCCAGAAAACAAGCAGTATGAATCCAGATATATTTTATTTGTGATGAGGAAATTTTTCAAAGGTCTTTGGTAGTATATTTGTTTGTGTCTTTCGGCTTTTAGATAGGGGTCGCCACAGCGGAACTCCGGTCCGCTAATGATTGGCAGTTGATTTTTATGTGCCGAGTTACCAGCCCTGACGCACAACCTTCAATGAAGGTATGCCCATTCACGCATGTCTCCACGCAGAAGACGCTCTAGCTGAGAATTTGGTAGTATATACAAGAGAGAAATGAGCCTAAACAAAAAAAAAATGCTGAGTCTATGGTAAACATTTTTGATGTTATTTACGGTGAATGATTTTCTACCGATGAGAAGAAAGATTACATATATTTGTGAGGAAAATAGATAAAATGTATTGTATTCTCCTGGAAACAATGGGGCAACATCACCTTCCTCTTGTTTGCAAACTGGGAATATATTTTACCATGTGGTAGATTGTGTTCTGTTTGAGCTAGAGAAAAAGTGATTGCAAATAAAATGACAATTACTTTGAGATCCTTAATCTCTGCTTCATTTTTGTCATTAAATAATTCTTCCATTTTTGTATTTCTGGCAGTAAATAGTTCACATTCTCCAGAAATGTCATTAACAGGCTGGTTTGTTTACATTTTAATTAGGTAATGCAGACTATTTTGGCCTAATTCTTATAGTTGCTTTATAACTTGCATTGTCAGTACCAGTCACCACAGTGATTATTTTTTTCCCGCTAGCAATACATGTTGCCCCCCCCCCAGCATCTAACAAAGAACCTCCATGGTTATCCTATGTCCTCCTCCTCTGACCCTCTTACAGTAATCCCACTTCCATACACTATCCCCATAATTCCTCCTCTACTTACTTATCTCATTACTAGCACCTCTCTCTCCCTCCCTGCACTCATGCCTAGGTCTATGTACAGGTAACTGAGGTATGTGCTCTATGGGTCTATATTATAACATCGAATTTTATAAAGTTCGAATGTTATAATATCGAACCAGTTTTGTCGAACGCTGAAAACAGCAAAGGTGCAGGACACCAAATTCTTTCCCAGGGAAAGAATTCGGTGGGCCGTTGCTGTGGCTTCGCTGTTTTCAGCATTCGATATGTTGGAACGTTACGGGTCGGGTTCAGGTAAGTGTGCGATTGTGTGTAGGTTAGGGTTAGGGGCCGGTTAGGTGAGTTAGGGTTAGGGAGCGGGTCAGGTAAGTGTGCGGTTGTGTGGATGTTAGGGTTAGGGTGCTGGTCAGGTAAGTGTGCGATTGTGTGTAGGTTAGGGGGCAGGTTAGGTGAGTTAGGGCTAGGGAGCGGGTCAGGTAAGTGTGCAGTTGTGTGGATGTTAGGGTTAGGGGGCGGGTTAGGTGAGTTAGGGTTAGGGCGTGGGTGAGGTGAGTGTGCGATAGTGACATACCTTAGGGTTAGGGTCGGATTAAGGTAAGTGGATAGCTAGTAGTGTATGTAAAGTTTAGTTTAGGTTTAGGTGTAGGATTTTAAGTGTATGTGTGTGGATTGCTGTTTTTTGTGTGTGTTTGTGTTGTGTGTATGTTTCTCGGAATAGCGATTTTTTTCCCTGGGAAAAAAATTGCTATTCTGACTGTTCGATGTTTGCAGATTTTGGTGTTCAGGGTTCGATATTATAACATTCGATCTTAGTAGATTTTGATGTTATAATATAGACCCGTGCTCTACTGCCTGTTTTCTTTGCTGAGGAATTGTTGTTTATGCTACATTCTATATTTGTAAAATCTCTCATACTTTCATGCAAGCAATTCTGTCAAATGACTTGTTAACTAAATCTGTATTTAATACACATATGTTAAATGTCTTACTGTATGTGCAAAATTATATTCTACCAATCACTTCTTATGTATGCAGCTGTACATGTGAAACTGTAGTCTTCTCTTGTTATATGTGGAGCATTTCTCCTCAGGCCTCCACTGAAAAAGGACTCATGTCCAGTCAGACTTTACCAGTAACCAAATGTAAAATAAATAAATAAATAAATACATGTTTCTCTAAATGTCTGTCTAAGGTGTAAGTTAATCAATGAAGCAGACTGGTGGTGAATTCTGCTTTTACTTATATGGCATTTCTTCTTTTGAAGAGTTAGGAAAATTTAGCAAAGAAGTTACAGTCATTTGGCAAAATACTTAATGCCAGCTGTTTTGTTCCAATTCCAATATGAAAATATATTTATATGTCTCACTGAAGGCCTAAAAGGGTACTGAAAACTTTGCAGATTTGTACTAGTTTAGATAGAGGTTACTACGCTATGGTCACTGAAGACAGGTGTTACTATCACAGGTTCTGAAAACATTGAAACCTTTTTATTTCCTTGAAAACTTTTTGTAAGGACTTTGTCCAATACAGTGTGCTTCTTTGATTAAGGGTTTGACCTTGTTACTAAATGTAAACACTTGGTTCAAAAGTATTTCCTTAGCAAGCTGTTTAAGGTATCTTTTAAAGAAATACATCAGTGTAGGTTGATGTTCGCCATTACTCTGCAATTCCGGTTCATTATAAGAGGAGCTACAGTGAGATGAATCAGGTTAGTGTTGGTGGATACTGTTGTTAGTGGTCTGTAAACTAGCATTACCCTTAGTTTACAAGGCACCCCACTTAGGCATTTTACAGACTATTGAGTTGGTTTCATAATGCATTTTGGGGGCAACATTCTAATCAGGCTGTATCTTCTTATACACCAGTCCTTAACTTTTTTCCAGAAATGGTGATATGACTGTCTGCATCTGGTCTGAACCTGGATCCACTAACTATACATTACCTCCAGATTGCTAGCAGCAGCTCTTGCTTCTAATATTCCATTGGCTAACTGTCTTTATTTTTAAGCCTTTGTGTATTCATTGGAAGCGTCATTTATAAATGGATAAATATCTACGTCTGGGTTTCTAAACAACAAAAGACAAAGTGTGGCTAAAAGAAGTTAATAGTTCCTTCCCATACCTCTATCTAAAGAATTCCACAGTACGTAAACAATTTTACCTTCTTTACTGACTCTATCAAAGTAGAAGATGACTCCTGCTAGCCTGGTACAGCAAAGTTTCAGAGCATGTGAGGTACTTAGTACCCCTCCAAATAGTGGTGCTTCTGCTAGCATTATAAGCCATTGTTAGAAAGACTGAGTTTTTAATGCAGTCTGCAATCATGAAACTGAAGATTAAAATGACAGTAAAGAGCAAGACCCTCATCAAAGGACCAATAGAAGTAGGCAGAATGAATGTGCCATCATCAGATCAACCTGTTCACTGCGGTGTAGCATCCATCTTGATTGATGGGATTATCTTTTCTTTATTATGCATTTAATCATTTTTCTTGAGTGAATATGGCATGGATAAGAATTTCCGCTATCTCTATGACTTGCTAAGATGTGAGTTATATATTACATAAATAGAATTCTGCCTTATGTGTGGGTAGACTGTGACATTTGCAGTCCAACCAGGGGCTATAAGCCATTTTTTTCAGTAATGGTTATATCACTGCAGGCTATAATGTGTGTGTGAATGGTAAGGCCAGGAACCTACTCACTTGCAAGCAGTACTTCAATACTTAAAGTGACATCTCTGAAGTACTAATGACATCTAAGCAGGCTGAAATGCAAAGTCTCTCACAAAGTTATCTTACAACCTCTTATGAAATTACTTTGATGAATAAAATCTAATTTCTGTTAGCCTCACTAGTTACCATTTTCTGCCTTTATGAAATGGAAGATGTTATAATGCAAGGCACTTCCTAAACAAAGCGAAGCAAAACAGTTTGGAAGTCTTAACACTTAATAAAAAAAACTAATGTTACAAGCTAGGTGGGATAACTGCTGGTGTTGTAAAGTCTTTTGGGCAAAAATGTAAATATCTAGATCAGTGTTTCTCAAATGGTGAAGCCAGTCTCCCTAGGGTGCCCAAGATCTGTTTCAAGGGAAGCCTAAGCCACCTTCTGCCGAAAAATGTTGATGCTCAGGTAAATAATTGCTGAGTAGCACAAGTATGTCGATTCAGTTAAAAAGAAGGGCATTAGATGTGAAAGAAGCAGACATAATTGGCATGCAGCAGAAGCATACAAGGATAAAACTACAGCCCTGTATAAACCAAACATACCGACAAAATTGGAAACTGAGATTACTTTCTTTGTGTGCTTTCATTTCACACTCATTTAATAGACTTTATCAAAAACAAGATAAAAAATCAGCTATGTAATTTAAACCTATCCAACATAGTTCATATGCATATCAGCTAATCAGGAATAAAAAAGACCCTCCTTTGATTGCCACTCTTATATTTAAAATACATTTATTTAAGCCTGAAGATTCAATGACCTTATAAAACAGCTGCCTGCCAGTAACTCCCTCCCCTTTGACTATGATTCATGTGTGTGTAACTGTGCTTGATATGTTTAAATGACAGAGCTGATTAATGATTTTGTTTCTGATAAAGTTTCTATTAAAATAGTGTGAGTTAAAAGCATTCAAAGAAAGCAGTCTCCGGTTGCATTTTTTTGTCAGCATGTTTGGTTTGTAGCTGTGTGTTTTGGGACTAAGCAGTTTAACTTAATTATTATTTTTTACTTAATGTGTTAGTCATAGTAAATATAGTTTACTGTAATATGTTAAACATTGTTTGTCTGATTTGTTCAGCTTTAAATACCAGATTTAATGAATTTCATTCATGCAGCTTCATTGTGATACTTTCTGCCTTACATTCACCTACCATCAATGAACTTACATAGTATCAATGTATAGAATAAATTATTCATGCAAGTCCTATTTACTTCTGAAATATGAGTATCAGAGCCAACTAATCCCATCAGCAGTTCCCATGATTTTGCCAGATGCACCATTCTCCAGATTTTGCAGAGAACCAGTCTGACAGACATAGTGAGCACTCTGTAACCAGCAGCTTTGATTAATCTGTCAAATCAAGCAGTTAGCAACACAGAAAAAAGTATGTTATCTGACAGCAGATCTTTTGCTTATGTGCACTTACCATAGATTTTACAACCATGTAGAAAGCTGGGAATCTCCTTAATTCACCAAAGCAACATTCACTAGGATATTGCAAATCCTCCAGTTTAATTTTAAAATGTTGATTCAATTAACTCTGAAATGCTGCAACTGATCAAATGGTCTTCCACTCCCTGCTTGTGATGAAAAGTTAGACAGACCACTTATCTGAGAGAAGAGAATTATTCTAAGATAACCACAAGGTGGTGATCATTGAAACACAAAATGAAGTGTGTACTGTGCTCATTAATTTTAGAAGTCTAAATTATAAAGTGTGCAGTCCTAAAGCATTCCCAATTCTAGATGAAAATGAAATCTGTATTGTTGCAGAAAATCTGGTTTAATAATCTATTGTATTATTTTTACAGAGTATGAACTATGATGTCTATGACTGATCACTGTTAGAGACTCCCTGGGAAGAGAACATGAAGTTTACATTCCTTGAAGATAGTATTAAATTTGGGTTGGAACCTACACAAATGAGGACAGAATTTATAAAAGCTGCAGATATTAACACTGAAGAGTTCAACTTTATGGATGACTGCAACTATACCCCTTTAATGGAACCCAGTGAACATGAGGCAAGTAAGTAACAGATGTTACCCTCCTCTCACCCCCTAAAGGGCCCATCTCTATACCGGAAGAATGCAAAGTTCCTGTAATCACGGCTGCACAGGTAAAAAACATAATCTCCAAAGCCAAGAACACCGCATCCATGGGACTTGACAACATCCCAGGCTGCATTCTACATGAACTACAGAACGAACTGGCACCCTACCTAAGTACCATTTTCAGCCATAGCCTCACCTCAGGCTTTGTGCCCACTGAATGCCACTCAGTGACGGTTATCCCACTCCACAAAGGGGGAGCTACCACGGACCCTGGGAAGTACCACCCCATTAGCCTGACGAGTTTGGTCTGCAAGGCTATGGAACGTATCATCAAGGAACTTATATACAATGACATTGGTAATCTCCAAACTCTAGACCCTACCCAGTTCAGGTTTGTAAAAGGCAGATCATGTCTCCTAAACCTGATAGACTTCTTTGAAGTGGTCACCAAAGCCGTAGATGAGGGTAAGGTGACTCACACAGCCTATCTAGATCTCGCCAAGGCTTTCAACACCATCCCCTACTCTGGAATTATAGATAAACTCACTAAACTAGGTATAAATCCCTATGTCACAAGATGGGTTGTCAAATGGCTCACTGACAGAATCCACACTGTGAAAGTAGCAGACTCCAAATCCGACTTCAGACCAGTGACAAGTGGAGTACCACAGGGTTCAATCCTGTGTCCTCTCCTGTTTGGTATCTACTTCTCTGAAGTACAGACTAACACAGAAGGTCTTTGGCTAACAAAGTTCGCAGATGACTGCAAACTAGGAGCCATAATTGAAACTCCTAATAGTGTGGACATCCTACAAAAGGGCCTCACTGAGACATATGCCTCGTGTCAAAGTCATGGCCTCAAGCTCAATGCCAAAAAGTGCATTGTCATCTGTACCCATGAACTACCACACAGGCGGTAGTCTACTTAACACCAAAAGTGTGATAAGAGACCTTGGGACACAGGTAGACAGTAGTCTCGCCTTTGATAATCACATCGCCACAGTAGTCAGGAAATCCTTCTACGTGGCACACCTCATCACAAAAGGTTTCTCATCCAGGAAAAAAGTGGTCATTGTTCCCCTCTACTCGTCACTCATTAGACCCATCATATAATACAGCACCCCTTTTGGTATGTACCTCACAAGACATCTACAACAACTGGAAAGGCAGCAGAAATACCTCGCAAAGAGGACTACTGGCCTCAAACAGATGCCCTACACAGACCGTCTCAAAAAACTCCAGCTTTACTCCGTCGCATATCGCCTACTCAGAGGTGATCTCTGCCTAACATACAAAGCTATGTCAAACCCAGAGCTGTTGGACATGCTCCACTTAAAGAAATCCCAATCCTTCCAAGCTACATGCCCTAGGGACCTAAACCTTGTCACCACAATAAACAGAACATGCTGGAGGGATAGATTCCTGTCCCAGAGACTTCCCATACTCTAAACAAACTGTCTATCTATATCAAACAAAGCTCCTCATTAGCACTCTTTAAGAAAAATCTTGATGACTGGATGGGAGACAGGAAATTCACCCCAGGGATCACTTCTATGGCTCTACTTGACAGGGGCACAGGAAAATAATTTTCTTTGGTGGCGAAAGCCAGAGTACCTTTTTGGCTAGGCTTATATAGGCCCTAGGGCCAATAGCCTAGTACCTACCTATGAACTTATGAACCTATGTGCTTAAACACAACCAATAAAATATTATCAGTACAGGGCATATCTGTCCAAATACTGACTGGTCAAAATGCTGTTTGAATAATAGACATATCTAAATCAAAACATATTTCATGAATAAAAATAAGTTGTAGCAGATGGTGAGAATGCAACAAAAAGCAAGTACATTTTAATCATTGTATTCCCTATTATGACTAATGTAATTTAATATAATTTCTAGCACATAATTTATACTACTAATATAATTTAAATCTTTTAATTTGTACATTAATCTTTAGGCTGCTAAAGATGGATCAGTGCAGGTATCAAAAATCAACGTTAAGACTAAGAACTAAAGCTATTAATTTATGCTCCAGTGCATCTTCCATACAACTTAGCAATTCCTATCACTCACTGACAAGCACTGACAGAGCAATCTCCTTTCTTGAACTAAAAATCTGAAATGCCGTTCCACACTCAGTCAGACCTAAGTCTTTTGTCAAGCAATTCAAAGCATCTTTATCTGAAAATGCCACATTTAAATGCAATAGTTCTATTACAAAATTGTATTGTGTCTGTAACTGACAGCTCTGAGTCCAGAAAGAAGAGGCTGAGGTAAGGATTGAAATGTGTCTCAAGTAATGTTAACATAATGTTTTGCATTATAATGTGAAGCTATTTGAATCAATGTGTTTCAAACTCATATTATTTTAATTTCTTATGCTATATATCTAGGTACAATGACTAGATTGTGACAGACAAGAGCTACATCTGTCCCAGTTCACCTACCTGTAAAATAAAATAAATATGGGAAACTTCTTGTTTGTCTGCAAAAATGATTACTTTTCGTCGAAGAAATTATTTTATTGTGTATATTTACTTTGTGCCTACTTTTAGCCATTTTTAATGTGGTATGCAACAATGGGTGAGGTGTATTATACAGTACTGATATAAAAACAGCAGCTGAGACCATGGATGAATGAATTATTGAATCCCTAAATGATGTGGATATTCTACAAAAGGGCCTTACAGAAACAGATGTTTGGTGCCAGAGCCACGGGCACAAGATCAATGCCACGAAATGTATAGTTATTCCCTTTGGGAAAAAACATGTATCCATGAGTTACCACATAGGTAGCAGTACACTAAACACCGAAAGTGTGATAAGAGACTTAGGGACACAGGTGGACAGTGGTCTCACCTTCAATAACCACATCGTCACAACAGTCACAAACTCCTTTTATGTGGCACACCTCATCACTAAGGGCTTTTCATCCAGAAAAAAGGAGGTCATTGTCCCACTGTACTCATCCCTAATTAGACCCATTATAGAATACAACACCCAGTTTGGTATGTACCTCTCAGGACATCTGCAACAACTGGAAAGGCTGCAGAAATACCTCACTAAAAGAATCACTGACCATCTTAAAAAACTCCACCTATACTCTGTTGCATACCGTCTACTCAGAGGTGATCTCTGCTTAACATACAAGGCCATGTCAAACCCAGAGCTGTTGGACATGCTACACTTAAAGAAATCCCAATCCCTCACAGACACACGCTCCAGGGATCTAAACCTTGTCATCACAATGAACAAAACATGCTGGAGGAATAGGTTCCTGACCCAGAGACTCCTCAGACTCTGGAATAGACTGCCCATACATGTCAAGCAGAGTGTTTCTTTGGCCCTCTTCAAAAGGAACCTTGATGATTGGATGGGAGATAGGAAATTCACCCCGGGGATCAGGTCAGTCACCCTGTTAGACAGGGGTCCAGGGAAGTAAATACTGTGGGAAGAAATAGCCAGGGAATTATTATGGCTAGGCTTGTATAGGCCACCTAGTACCAACCTATGAACCTATGAATGCTAGTACATAGTGAATGCACAGCTAAGTAGTTGAATAATATGATACAAAGGTACCAGGAAATCCAGAAACAGACCACTTTGTTGGAGCAATAAAATCAACAAAACTTACAACGTTAAAAGAAAATACTGCATAATCAGAGAAGAAAAAATAACTCAAAAATGACTGAAAAGATAATAAATGAAGCACAGAGACCTCTATAACTCATTGAAATGGATTGCCCTAGTGATGATCATAGTGTTAGCAAACCAAGAAGGGCATAGCAGACTTTACTATCACAAGCAAGAGCAAGAGTCGTTACCATGCTGTTAAATCTCAAGGCATGTTCAAGCAAGCTGAGATGTAATTCATGCAGTGCACCCTGGATCTACTTCCTGAGTCTCTACCCAGTGGTCTGTGCCAGTTATACCCCCCCCTCATGTCCAGGGGGCACCACAACTAGAATCTCAAACCACTTCTGTCACCTTTCAATTCAGATGGGTAGTGACTGTGCTCCAAGATTTTGCCAGACTGCAGATCTCCTTGTTCTGTTACTAGCAATAAACCAGCAACACTGCAAAGAAACTTCATTCCTACCACTGATACATTGTATCTTAATTTTTGTAAAGGTCTCCAGGTTTGTTACCATTGGGATAGGGACAGGGATAACGAGAGAGATATAGACTCTTGTAAATGGAGATTTATCCTGATATTCATCTATTATCTGTCTCCACAGTTCACTACAGTACATGTAGTACTCTCAGTGTATTGCCCACCTTCTGGTCAGCCTCTCAGTTCTTTCTACCTCATCTCTTAAACAACACTACAGTATATTTATAATTCTTACCATCAGAAAGCAATCCATTTATTTATGGGAAAGCATCAGGACCTCTGATTTTTAATTACTGTTTTCAAAGCAGTGTAAGAAACATCTCTGTGTGGAAGATTTTCAGTCCATATATCTCTAGTTAATCACTGTATATTAATCAGATCAGACAATAGTAGTAGAAGTAGCAAACATAAACTCGTCTTAAGTAAAATAAAAATAAATAAATAATAAAAAATATATAATTTTACAGAATTACTAAGTATTCGAAAGTAATCCGAGCAAGGCAGGTAGTTTGTTTCCAGTCGAAAATCCTTTATTAAGTACACAGACAAGCGATCCAAGTAAAACAAAAATAGAGGAATAGTTTCCTCACAAGCATTCTAAATATATATATATACTTTTTTATCAGGCAAGTGAGTGGTTTATTGTGCTGTAAAATAAAGTGTTATTGGTACACATGTTAAATTCACATCCTTTCCCCCATCAGTGTGACATTCGAGCTGGTTCTGCCCTACTTAGTAGCTGTCATAATAATATAACCCTTATGTACGTTAAATAAAATTTATAATGATGTGGTACCTCTTATTTAACCAGATTATTAAGTAGATTATTAAGTCTGTGATTTTATCCAAGACAATATACTACATGGCAATATACTACAAAGTGTATATGTATATATTTATGTATATTTTTTGATTACCAAATGGACTAAGGTTGATTTATTTCCAGCCCTGGATTTACTATTCTTCCATGCAGAATTAGCTTAGTCCTGCATGGAGGCGGATGTTTAGGAGCAGGACTGCAGCGCACCACGCATATTAATGAAGGCGCGCTGCCTATGCTCCTAATCTTACACAGAGTGTGTAAGAGTGCAGGGGGCGTGTCTGAGAGCAGAGCTCTCAGAATATACACGCCTCTGCAATGAAGAACAGCAGAAAGCCCTAAAAGAATGAGCGAGACCGCTCATAGGTGTCCGCATACCCCCAGTAACATCCACCCACATGTACAAGAGCAATAGTAAACACAAACAATATAAAGATACCTTTTTTTATGTAAAAGATTAAATTTAACTGTAGGTGCGCGGGTTTGCCCATCGCTTAGCTACGGTTAATGCAGCTTAAATGGCAGAAGATGATAAAAAGGAAGATATTTGCAAATGAAGCGGTATACCAATAGTGTAGTGGGCAGAACATTCACCTTACAAGCAGTCATTCCAGGTTCGAGTCCCACTAAAGCACATTCCATTTTTCATGTCAAATCAAGTTATGACCAATATTTTTACTTGCATAACCTACTAAATAACATATATTTGTGAACTGGAGTACTGCATTAAATGCAGATGTGAGGTGTCAGTGTCATAATGTTGCAAAGTCTCAGATAATCACATGTGCCCCATACAGTACATGTACACAGGAATCAGGGATACAAATAGAAGGTAAAATCTGTAATGAATGACAAATCCATACAGCTTCCAAATCCCCCACCTTCCCAAGAACCATTAGACATTACTGTCTAAATTAGTGCAGTGATAAGCGGGAGTAAGCATTAGTAAGGAAGTGTAAGCACTATTAAGCAGTAGTAAGTGAGAGTAAGCATATGTAAGCATAAGTAAGTGGGTTTAAGCCCATTTGCGCAGGGGTAAGCAATGCACACACAGGTTAAGCAATATTGAAGCTGTCTGTAAGCATATTTAACCAGAGATTAGCATTGCTTACCCTCGCCCAGACCCGTGAAACCCGCTTACAAGTGCTTAAAAGTGCCTTAATCAATCTGTATCCAGCAGCTGCTGTTCTGCCCAGCAACAAAATGAATAGCCTTGCAGGTCTTGAACCCAGGACCTTATACACTACAGTCACAGTAGTTAACCACCAAGCCATCACAGCAGTACATAAGACTGAGGTATCTCTAAACAAATCCTCACTATAGTAAAATCAAACTGAATATGTGAAAGGAATTAGTATACAGTCACATGTTCTATAACCTACTACATAACATAAATATGTGAGCTGGAGTACTGAAGTAAGCTCAAATGTGAGGTGTAATTGTAATACAGTGTTGAACTCGCCTATTAAACACAAGGACCCCATACAGTGTACGTACACATGAATCATGGATACCAGACATATATATAACATGTACTGAATAATAAATCAATGATAAAAAGCCAATATAATGCACAGTAAATATTAAGCAGTGCTAAGCATTGCACAGGCCAGCTTAGTAGGTGCAAGCAATGTGTAGGCCAGCTAACTCAATTTGCCCAGTGGTGTACCCCTTTAAACAAAGCCAATCTTAGGTAAGCAGGTTTGCCCATAGCTTAGCCTTTTCAAAACTGTCCAATCATAGCAAAGTGGAACAAATCCGCCCTACTTAAACCCACCAGGTGGGAATACATCTCATAACTGGTTGTAGCTTCCTCTTGCAGGCACCATGTCAGGAAGGGGAAAGGGAGTGCACTTTCGGGTGCAGCGCTGGGGCATCCAGGAGTCCAGAATCATGGCAGGACTCCTTGTCAAAAACCATGAGCAGCGACTGCTGCAGGGCCAGTACCAGGATTCCCAATATAAAGCGGAAGCCTGGGACCATCTCGCCCATGACCTCACCAGTGCCATTGGCATACCCCGAACTGGTGAGCAGGTCAGGCATCACTATGCTGACCTGAAGTGGCAAACGGGGGATCTCTTGGATCACTGGCTCCAAGAGGCTAATACGGCAGAGGTGTCCCAAATGTGTGTAAGTATCACTCCACTACCTGTTTAATAATTGCCAGCTCATGTATATTATGGATAGGTATGGCTAAATATTCCTCTTATGTCCTTCACAGTAACAAGTGAGCGGGCTGTGAACCAGGAGGCCCATGGATGTGGCTTGGAAAGGTTGTGACACGTGGCAGGTTAGTAATACTCTTGCATGTACTGTCACAAGAAATAAATCTAAAAGTATTAGTAAGTTAATTGCCAGTATAAAACCTGTATTGTTTTAGGCAAGTACTGCATATACAAGAGAATATGTCAGGAAGAGTCTCATATAGGTTGTATGTAAATAAAAGCATAATAGCCTGACAATAAAGGTCTAACTTCTGGACTGCATGTGTTTACTCTGGTATCATATGGTAATGTAGATTTGCAATCACTTAATAGTACTGCTGTATTAAGCACTGTTACCTACACTGTGCAACATAAATAAAATGTGTAGGAATGTCTGCATATGACTGGTGTAATCCCCAGAGGTCATTTAGTACAACTGAGAGACACATAGACAGAAAGCGGTGAAAAGACAGACAACAAAATCTGAATAGCAAACACAACTGAGACGTGAACTTTTGTATTTTTAGCACACACCACCATGGTTCAAATCCTGGGAGTGGTAGTAGTCTGTATACAGAATCATACCCCACAACTGTACGCATAGTCCAGAATGTCCAGTAAAGTGGCCCATATCTGCTGCCTGTCACTCTTACCCCCTGGGAAATCAGTAGGATGATCCCAGACATATAGGCAGCAAACAAGAAATACAACTGATTGCCACATATCTATAAGAACAAACTTGTCACTCTAGCAATGCCCTAAACTGTTATGACAGTAATAAGCCAAGTATGCCCCATCTACACCCCCATCTTGTCAAGCTATGACCAGAGTGTGTGCAGTAACAGAGTGAGATGTATGTGCTTAATAGTAATGTGGAGTCTGGTACTTTGTGTGCCAACATTCAGGTAGTGCTAACAAACATTGCTCCCACAGGTCCATCAGATATGAACACTGTGCCCAAAAATAAAAGAATGATACTCTGTACTGGTACTGTTTACTTTGGTATTGTATGGCATTGTGAGTGTTGCAGTAGCTCTGAATAATAAGGTATTACTCATCACTGTTGCCCACACTGTGCTACATAATATAACTGTCTAGGTAATCCTGTATAAGAGTGTTGTAATACAAGGTCAGAATGTAAAACCACAGGAGAAGTATAAGACAAAGATCAGATAGGAGATATACAGCAATATCTATATAGCACACACAACTGTGATGGACAGTGTTTTAGTTTTAGCAGACACAGCCATGGTCTGAATCCTGGGAGTGGAAGTAGGCTACATACACTGTCATACCCCACAACTGTACAGATAAGTCCAGAATGTCCAGTATATCGGCCCATATCTGCTGCCTGTCACCCTGTCCCCCTGGGAAATCAGTGAGATGATTCCAGATGTTTAGGCAGCAAACAGGTAATACAACTGATTGACACACATCTATAAGAACAAACATGTCACACTAGCAACCCCCCAACATGCTATGAGAGTAATAAACCACACATGTCCCATCTACACACCCATGTTGTCAAGCTGTGACCAGAGTGTGTACAGTAACAGAGTGAGATGTATGTGCATAATACTAATGTGAAATCTTGTACTTTCTGTAGCAACATTCAGGTAGTGCTAACAAACATTGCTCCCACAGGTACGTCAGATATGAACGTTGTGCCGAGAAATAAAAGTTTGATACCCTGTACTGGTACTGTTTACTCTGGTATTATACAGCATTGTGAGTGTTGCAGTTGCTCTGAATAATAAGGTATCACTGATCACTGTCACCCACACTGTGCTACATAATATAACTGTCTAGGAAATCCTGTATAAGAGTGTTGTAACTCACTAAAGGTTGAAGAGGCCAGTAGTCTACATATGTCCCGGTTCACCTGCATGTAGTTAGACATGGCCAGAGTCTGTGCATAAAGAGATGGACAGGTATGTGCATAACATAAATCTGGAATCTGGCAGTATGTGTAGAAACAGTTAGTGTTACCAAACAATTCCTCCACAGGTATACCAGGTAAGAGGTGTATACTGCAGGTAAACCAGTCCATGTATATAGCTGTTGACAGCCATACCACTGTACAAACTAAGGCAATAGGGTAGTGTAGTAATACTTGTGAGGTACAGATAACAGCACTGACTAGGAAAGTAATGTGAACTACAGGAATATACTAGTTGTTGATTGACACCCCCCCCCACCATATCTCCAACGTTACACTAAATACCCACCTCAACTTGTATGTGATGATGGCACTGTAAAGCTGGGACATCTGTCCTATTGTTTGATAATTATTTAAATGTGTTTCTATGCATGTGCTACGTTGAAATCCTCCAACATTGGTGGCATGCTGCCATCAATGTACCTGCATGCTATTATTACCACTGTGGTCCCATATATGCGTGTGTTCCGTTTGCTATGCAACTGTTCCATATCCGGTGTCTGGGTTAATGGGAATATCTATGCATGCTGTTGTACCTAATCCTGGAATGTGTTGACTATTACTAACCCACATATGTTGATAAACCATAAACACCATAGCACGTTTGGGAAGGCCGGTCCCGGTGGATCCACATGTCTCACCTCAGCTGGCCGTGGCACTGGGCACCAGCACATCTAGGGCCCAACCCAGGACCTTCTCGTTCATTGGCCTTGCACTACCCTTGTGTGGAACTGACTCAGGGGATGGGGCTCGCCCCCCCCGGGATTGGGCATGGACAGGAACCTGTCACCAGGTCCGGGTCATGGTGTGTAGCAAGCTCAATCAGCAGTTTGGAGATCTGCTACACCACCTCAAAGGCTGCATGTCACAACTAGAGGGTCGGCCTGGCTCTCTGACTCAGCCCCAGGCACAGCCACCTTGGTGACTGCCCCTGGGTGGAGACCTCAGTCCCACTGTTTCCACTAGGGAGCTCATGCACTTCCGATTTCCCAACACCCCTCCCCATCAAGGTGTTTACCCCCCCAGATGTGTCATATACAGCTCCTGTATGTGTCTTGTTTGACTTGTCTGTTAGCCTACCCAACCTACCTCCCCAAATATGCCTACTATCCCTCCCCAACATCCCACTCTCACCTGAAAAAAAAAGGCAATCTGTTCCCAAAAAAAAGTATTGCCCCATACATAGCTGTCCATTTCACACACGTGTCCACTGGACACATGTAATCTGGTCTAAATGGCATCACAACATATTGTTGTTGTCCTCACCCCTCTGTCAGGGGTTTGAGTGTCCAAATCTACCTTCAGATTCAATCTATATGCACAGCTGTGAGTGTCCAAATCTACCTCCAAATTCAATGTATATGCACAGCTGTTGCGTTAGAAGAAATGGGCAGCTGGGGACCTTCCCTACACCTGTCCTGCACATCCCTGGCTATTTTCCCTGCTGTCTTTCCCTCTTTGTGCCCCTTTTTCACCACTTTCCTATCAACTTTTTTTGTTTTCTTTTAAAGAAAGTAGTGCGGGGGTAAGCAGGAGTAAGCACTTTTAAGCAGCAGTAAGCGGGTTTAAGCTTGTTTGCGCAAGGTTAAGCAATGCCTATACAGGTTAAGCAATTGAGAAGCTAAATCAGTATAAGAAACTGTAACCGGAAGTTAGCAGTGCTTACCTCTGTGCAAACCCACTTACAACTGCTTAAAAGTGCCTTAATCACTCTGTATCCAACAGGCCTTGTTTTGCCCAGCAACAAAATAAACAGCCTTTGCAAGGCTCAAACACAGGACCCTGTACACCACAACCAAATTGATTTACCACTAAGCCATGTCAGATATAAATAACCCTGCTGTTTTCACAAACATATCATCCAACCCAGTCATTCAACAGTACAGGAAATGTATTTAAACATGTAGATGTATGTGTGTGTGTGTGTGTGTGTGTGTGTGTGTGTGTGTCTGTGTGTGTGTGTGTGTGTGTATATATATATATATATATATTAATAGCTAAATAGATATAACATATCTATATATGTGTGTGTGTGTGTGTGTGTGTGTGTGTGTGTATATATATATATATATATATATATATATATATATATACATATATATACATACATCTATAGATATATATGTCTACAGCTATATTCCTATATATATATATATATATATATATATATATATATATATATATATATATATATTCAGCTATATATATATATATATATATATATATATATATATATATATATATATATATATATGTGTGTGTGTGTGTAAGCATAAATATATATCTATATAAGTATATACAGACATACATCTATAGATATAAAAGAGAACATAACAAAACATATATGTACACATGCACCGTTAATGGGGGTGTGGGGGCCCAAACAACATACATCTTGTACATATAGATATTCCCCCCAGAGCCAAGCACATCTGGCCTGCAATATAATGCCAGCTGTCGCAGATCCCATAACCAGGACCTGACACAACATGGGCACAAGATGTTAACAGTACTCCATCCCACCTGTATGATGTCAGGCTGGTATCAGTAACATATCATGCAGTACAGTCTGGCTACCATAGGGAATGTACAATGTGGAAGCAATCAACATTCCTGAGATACATATACACAGACACATATATGCAGACACACACACACACACACACACACACACACACACACACACACACACACACACACACACACACACACACACACATATATATATATATATATATGTAACTACACATACACACACACACACACAGATATGTACAGGAAGATACATATGTAGAAGGTGCACACATTACTGGACAGCCACTATGCCTACAGTTGCCACTTTACCAACTGGACACTGTATGAGCCACCCATATAAATGACAATTGCTGCCTGCAACATATACCCACAGAGAGGTCAAAGGATATAACAACACACACAGGTTTGCATACATGGGAAAGCTTTATTTGTGTACTATTACAGTTGTATATGCTATATTTGGACTCTGACATACATATAAACAGAGTAATGCAACTGTGAAATAGTGATATTTATTTTATTTTATTTTTATTTTATTTTACATTTGTTGACCGGGCTAGTCTAGCTGGATACATGTCCATTTTCAGTAGAGGCCCGGGGAGATAAGCTCCACTATACAACTTTACTGATGCTAAGTATAAAAACTATTAAGAACTACATTAAAATATAAAAATATAGTGATAATCAAGTGGTATAAAAAGTAATGGAGTGAAGAAAGTATGTAGAATAAGACAGCAAGTAGTATGTAATAACATTTACATAGAGAGGGAAGTGGAAAATAGACGAAAAGAAGTGAATTTAGATTGGGTGAAGCAATCATATTAATGCAGTAGTCTGGAAAGGTTTACATATGTTGCTGTCCAGGCCGAGGCCTTCAAGTAGGACAACAGTAAAGACAGGCTGAGCCACAGGATACCAATCAATCAACAGTAAGTAATGCAGATGTATAGTCCAGCAGCCTCTATCTATACTCTGTACACAATCCCTAGGGGGTAAAGACCTCAGTTGACACAATAGGATGTATCTGTTACATAACAAGGCATAACTGACACCATCACAATCACACGGACAAACAGAACAGTATACATGGCAGGAAGCAGTAGGCCTGCATTTACCCAAGGTGCATTGCATGGTAATGTACATCCAGATACCTTAAGGCAGCTTACCCCTGATACCCCCACAAGTTGTAACAGCCTAGGTTAGTTATGGTGCATCCCCCCCATAGACTGAATAATACAGGGCCATATACCCCTGTTACATACGCTGGCCTCTGGAGTGCATAAGAGCACACATGCATTGTGTAGGTGAAGCCCACACATATATGGACCCAACCCCACAATATGTGTGGGGACCACAACAGCAGTGGACTGATGGCAGGAATGGCAGCATGACATAATCACAGGCCACTACATAACAACCCCTGACAGCATGTCATATGTACAAAGCCTAGTATGCAGGTGGAGGACAGAGGCTGGAACAAAGGCCCATATGTGAAATAATGTTGTCATACACTAAGCAAGTCGCATGTGTTACAGAATAGTCTGCAACATACCCTTCGTCAGGAATATGACGTTAGAAACAGAAATGGATTTAGCCATGTACTGATAGCACTCAACACACACACTGCCAGTGATATATCTGACACAAGACCTGTGTGGTGGACAGACAAAACATAGTAGGCACACCTCTGGCCATCAAGTGGATAGGCCCACAGTTGAGAGCTATACAGACAGACTGCATTACTAGTTAACCTAGTATGTACACACAAGCCCTGTAACACCAGTGCTATACAATGCATACAACAATAGTCGCACTCTGTCTGTAGTTCTGGAACCTCCTACAAATATGTAGCTGGCCTGAGTGTGCTGGTTCTCCTGTAAGTGGTAGTGCTACCTCCTGTCTGTAACACTGTGGCCACACACAGGAAGAATGTCCACCATACAGGAAAGGTTAAGGGACCATGCCCACATGATGCAGAGATTTATAGTAGTTGGTTGCCATGACAGTGGTAATTGGAAGTACTACACAGCATGCTGCATGCAGGTAGCAAGTGGAGGACACTGATTGGTGCAGAGGCCATCACCTGATCATGTGCATCACCTACAAAATCCATGCTGCAATCTATTCAAAGCAGCTCAATCCATTTACTGGAGAGAAACTGAGAGAGAGAGAGAGTGCGTGAAAGACAAAAACAAACAAAAAAATAAATAAATAAACCATCAAGCAAACTATCCAGAAGATACTTCATTCCCAGAACAGGTATGTGAAGTATCTATGCTTGTAACTGACCATAGTATTTGGTCCATAATAATGGGATAGATGATGTGGAATGATTTATATGTGCCTTCAGGTGTTGTTGTAATGATGTTCAGCTGAACAACTGCTAAGGACAATAGAGTCTGTCCCTGTGGGTAGTGGGCCATACCCGTCAACCATGCAGAGCAGCACTGAATGATAAGATGTAAGCCATTATAGTGTGTGTTGTGTAATGGGAAGTATGTATATTACTGTGGACAATAGCTGGTGGTGGAAGTAATGACATGATGATGGACACATGGGTTCCACAGCCCACCTCTTATAGGATACTCAGGTTAACCTGTATTGTAGCATGCAGGAATGCCATAGGTGTGTAATATGGTTACCTGCAATCTGGCCGTACATATACCCCCCTAATGTCAGGCTGTGTCCATATGTGGCACCTGTCTGTATTGTAGCAAGGCAGAATGGTGCAGCTGTGTAGGAAGGTGTTCTAAGATTGTGGACCTGATGTCTGAATGTACCCCATATATAGGTATGCATATGTGTACACACAACTATATATATATATATATATATATATATATATATATATATATATATATATATATATATATATATATATATATATATATCTACATGTATGTCCTCAAATATACAGATATCCATGTGTAGACATATATATAAACAAATATATACATCATATATATCTACACATATATAGATATATACCTATATGCACATGTCTACATATATACAAACACACACACAAACATATATGCATGTAAATACATGTCCCCTATATTACCACCACAGTGCTGCATGCTATGTGTGAGGAAACAGCACACATAGCAATACACACAGATATCTACAGCTGTCAGTGTGTGCAACATGGACAGGTATGTCACATGTGAACCCCTTGTTGGGACCACATTGCCCTTGTCTGTGAAGTATGGAATGGGAATATGGGGAAGTATGGCAGGTATAGTTGTGGAGGTGGTCAGGGTTGGTAGATATAGAGGACAGCCTACAGGGGTGGTATGTGACACATGTGGTGGGTAAACACCCTGGATGGTGTGTGTGTGTGGTCTGTGATGTGGACATCCCATGGGCCACAATATGAGCAAAATGGGAACAAGCCTCCCACCCACTGCTACTCACAACAGCAGTCCACATCCCGAAAGTGCCTGGCCTGGAGGCTGAGCAGGAGGAGCACGTGGGCCCTGTGAATGTGTACTGGGTGCCTCAAGGTGATGTAGCACATCCCACATGTGTCTGTGGAGCCCGTTATGGAACAGACCCTGGACCTGACCTTGGGGGGCAAGAACATGTCTGTGTGTGCCCCCAGGGGGGGGGGACAACATCCCCTGAGTTGTTTCCACCTGAAGGTATTGCTGGACCAGTACATGAGGAGGCCCCAGGGTGGGTCACACATGTGATGTGGCCTGGTAACATGGGCAGATGAGTTTGGAGAGGTGTTTTTTTCTGGTCAATAGTACATATACATGCTATTGTGTCACTGTTATAGAACATATGTCGGTAGTAATAGTCTACACAATCCCGGAACATGTCCAACAGCATGCATAGATAACCCCAATAACACAGAATGTCAGATGTGCAGCAATCATATAACAAGCATACCACAGGCATATATGGAACCATAGTGGCCCTGACAATGGCATGCAGGTGAATAGTCTGTAACATGCCAGCAATGATAGTGTCCACACAAGGAACATGGCTACAAACACATTGCTCAAAGTGTGGTACAATACAATATCTGCCCCACTGGTAGGTATGTTGTAGCCATACCTATTGAGTTGTGTGTACAGTTTGTTGTCACTGATATGGTGGGGGGGCGACAGTGACGTGTATTAAGAACTGTGGTAACCTTGCTGCATGATTTGCTCACACCTGTGTCCATCTTTATGTCTTTCAGGCAAGATGTCCCATGGAAGGCTTCCGGTGTACTCAGCAGTTGAAAACAACATCATGGTGAACCACCTCATACAGCACTACCCTGTCTTGTTTGGTCAAGCCACCCATGATCAGCAGGAGTGGACCACCCTGTGGAACGACCTAGTCCACAGGGTCAATGATATTGAACTGTACAACCGCAGTTATGAGAAAGTCAGGCATCATTGTTCTGACCTGCTTTGCAATGCCCTTCAGCATGTTGCTGCAGTCCAGGGGGATCAACTCACTACTGGGGGGGCATGCCATCCATCCATCCCCCCCACCTGACACGTGTGGAGGAGCTCCTAGCTAGCCTCGTGGCCCCTGCCCATCCACATAGCCACCAACCACCAGACACATTTGTGGAGGTGGATGCTACCCATACACCAGCCGAGGAGCATGCAGGTAAGGCCACAGGGCACATCAGTAGACTACTATTGCATATACATCCGCATCTGTACAGGTAGATCATGCATATCTGACATGTCATAGATATAGTTTGTTGCTGCATAGTAGTAATAAACAGATGTGCTTATGTGGTAGTATTGTGGACATGTACTGTTGACGTATTGTAATGCTGCACCCACCCTGTAGCAATGCCACAAGTGTAGCCACTGACTTTGCATCGCTCACCCTTTTATGTAGGTCCCACTGGTATACCACCAAGGCAGCAGCCTGTAGCTGGTGAGTATGGTTTACGTAGATGCTTGCCAATACACCAGGCATGTAATGGCTATGGTATATTCCATGCACACATCTAACACACCTACCCAGAATGCATGCTGTACATGTGCACGTATTGTTGCTGTTAAATGCACAGCATCACAGTGGTGACCATGATGGGGTATTGGAAGGGTATGTCAGACACCTGCAAGATGACTAACATCCTGTCATAGCAGAATGTGTCCACAGGGAGTAACATAATGGTGGGAGACATGGCCTACAGTAGGGACATAAACCACGACAAGGCTCCTCAGAAGTTCACTCGAGTAGATTTTATTCACAATGCACCAAAAACACGAAAAACACGAACAAAAGTAACAGTAGTAAGTACTTAGCGCTTTCACCCTGTAAAACCTTTAGGGCATCTTTAGAGTACTGAATACATATCCATTCAACCATAGTTAAATACATTTTACTTAAATTACACAATGCCTGCCATTGGTTAATTGATTGATTGTTTGAATATTTAAATATTTAAAATTCATTTGTACTATGATGTTGGTAAATGTAGTACAATAGATTAAAATGCAATGTATTAAATATCTTACCTATTGTAAATATAATAATAAAATAAATAAATACATATAGTTATATATAAATATTATAAATATTGTAAAAATGGAATTAATACATCTACATATACAACCTGTGTAAGCTAAAAATATTGTAAATCATTACTGGATGTTTTTGTTAAGTAATAGTATAAAATAAAAACCAGTCTATACTATAAACCCATAATTTTACAATATTATTCACCTTAAAATAACACAAGGTTGAAATTAAAATAAAAATAAAAAATAATCATTTATGAACTGTATTGTGCTGTATAGTCATTAGTATATCAAATACAGTGTGATTTTTGTTTTAAGATACTTGAAATGGAAATATGCCCATTAATACCCAGTAACAAACTGGCATTAAGTCTATATATATACATTCATACCTTTTGATCAAGTGTTTTGTATATGGAGCTACTACTAAAACAACACTTGGAAGCGACACAACGCCTGATTTTACTAATTCAGGGAAATGGCAATATTTTACAACAGGGACCTAATGTTACCATTACAGAGACTCAAGAACAGTTATTTACGTTGCATTCAACTCCGGGTGACAGCCCTAACCGTCCGTCGGCTAGCAATGGTTCAGCAGGTTTAATTGGAGGAGGAAACAGGAACAATACAGGAAGTACAAGACCTGGTGATCTGCCTTCGAATTCTGCGTTGAACGCTGGAGACGGTAATAGAGGATTTTTACAGCACAGCAAGTTTTCGGATATTAAGGATATACTACAAGCACCAAGTTTTGCAAGCATACTTAAAACTAACATTAAGGATATGGGGACTCTGAATCAGCAGATTTCTGACTTCGAGAGGGTTTTGAAACAATTCAAAACGCTGCAGATGGACAACGCATTTCTAGAGAGGTCATTGGAATTGGAACAGGTACCAAAAGGGCTACGTGTTTTTAAATTACCCTTTGGGTTCCATGATGACAATGAACTGTTTGACGAACTCATTAAACTGTATAACAGAACAGGTTTAGACCTTGTTCGTCTTATTATTAGAAACAATAATAACAAGTTGAGTAAACTTAATGTAGTGATAACTGAATTAGATAAAAGTATACGTAATGATTTGCTGTTTGAAGTTAACAAACATAGACTGGACAATGTTTTGAAAGATTTGGACAATTTTGTTATGAAGGGGCTGGATTATAAAAACAAAAAACTTTGTAGGGATAGCAATGATTATACAAACAAAAGGGCTTATAACCATTTCAAAGAATATAAGAATTCTAAGCAGCAACAGGCTGGTGATAGGGTGGTTCCTGTATATCTTAAAGGAGATGAACACCCTAACAGATTTAATAGGCCCAACTATACACATAATTCACATAGAACACAGTTGAATACAAATGATAGTGTAGGACATAATGATAACGATACAGTTTTTTTAGACGAACCTGCTCTGAGGTGATCAGAAAGGTTACATGATCGATATCAAGGTCAACAACCACAACAAATGCAATACAGGGAAGCTGTAGCCTACAGAAAAAACACTTATTATTAAGGGAAAGGGAAACAAACTCAGCAACTATTTTATTTAACAATCCTGCATTAAGTGAAGGTTGTGAATTAGTAACTAAATGTTGTTGCAGAGAACAGTTGGTTATGTAAAAATGGGGACAAAGATGAAAATAATACAGAAGGTATTGATTTTGAGAATATTTTAGAGGAAGATATACCCTCTTGTACAATTATACTAGATGGAGGTTTTACCATGTACAACTACACTGGTACTAGTCTTGGTTCTGAATTTATCGCACTTTTTAAGAAAGGTTTTACGTTTGTTCCCACTTTTAACCATGACATAGGTAGATTACTTATTAATTTAAAAATGTATACAAGACTGTTAAATTTAAAAATGTTTTTTGCAAACCAGAAAAAAGATATAGAACCTGACTTAGAAAGGATGACTTTAAAAAGATCTAGTACATTTATACCACCGCAGAATCCTATCATACATTTATTTGAAACATTATGTGAATCACAATTGCGTAGATTGGTTAAAACATCCTTGATTAGAGAAGATAATCTTACTAGCACAGAAAGATTTTGTTTGAAAGAACTAACTACCAAGGACAAATATAGAGTTATGAAGCCTGATAAAGGTGGTGGGGTGGTAATCATGACTAAAACAGATTACATCAGTAGAATGACCAGTATGTTAGAAGATGATATTACCTATGAAAAAGTATCAAAATTTGAAATGAACAAGGCTTATACAAAGATAGATTGGTTATTGTATGAATACCTGATGGAAGGAATGATAGACAAACAAGAATATGAATACTTTATTGTGGAGCATCCTATTGCTCCATCAATTTTTGGTATTCCAAAAACACACAAATGTGTGAACTACCCACCTTTTAGGCTAATTGTTTCAGCCAAAGGCTCAAAATTAGAAGCTGTAGCTAGATATATTGACTATCATTGCAAAGATATTCTCAATCAATTCCCTCATATTATTAAGGACTCTTGGCATTGTCTAGACAAATTAAGAACATACAATATGAATAACCAATTTGAAGACATCACTATGGTTACCATAGACGTGATAAATTTATTTTCTGTCATACCACACAAGCTGGGTCTAGAAATGTTTGAGACAATTTTAGGTAGGCATAGTGGTTTGCACACTGTCAAGTGTAAATTATTAGTAGAAATGATGGAAATGGTGTTGCACAATAATTTTATGTATATGGAAGGTGAATACTATAGACAGCATACCAGGGGTAGCAATGGGGGCCAGATGTGCTCCCATTTACGCAAATTTAGTGCTAGCCCAGTGGGAGATTGAAAGTATTTTTTCATCTAGGTTCTGGACAAAAATATCATTTTATGTCAGATACCTTGATGATATTTTAATTTTTTGGAAGGGTGACAAAGATGAGCTAAATTAATTTGTATGCTACCTAGGTTCATCTTCAACTTTTTTGAATTTTACAACCAAAATACATGAAGAGAAGTGTGAATATTTGGATATCACTATGTATTTTAACAAGCATATGGTTGAATCTAATATTTATCGGAAAAAAACATATTCAAATTCCTACCTTCATTATGATAGCTGCCATCCATATTTTCAAAAAAAGAATCTAGTAAAACGTGAGATGGTCAGACTATCACGTATTATTAGTGAAGATATCAATTTTATTCATGAACTAAAAGTAATATGTGATATGTTTTTAGATAGGGGCTATCCACTAAAATTAGTAAATCAAGTGAATGACGAAATTATGAAGAAAAGAAATACTACATATAAACCAATTATAAAGGAAGGTCTAAATACTATGACTATAGAGAAAACAAACATCAACAAAAACAAAAAAGATGTTTTTATTCTACCATTTAATGATAATTCTGACACTATAGTCAAAATACTAAATGACACTTGGTTTAGTGTTTTTTCTAACAGAACAGAATACAATGAATTAATAGGGCTTTTTCCAAAGGTAACGTACAGTCGGGGCACTAATTTAAAAGAAATTATGGAAAATAACAACAGCAGTTATACATATACCATGTCAAAAATGAATGTGTGGTTTTTGTAAATGTTGTAAATTTGTGAATGATGGACCATACACTATGGTGTAAGGATATGGGAGATCGTTGAAATGCCCAGGACACTGTAATTGTAATATCAAAATGGTGGTTTACTTGGCTACATGTGCTTCTTGTCCAGCATACTATGTAGGAAAAACCACCAGAAAATTGAGGGAGAGAATTCTCGAACACAATAGAGATATTAAAAATAAAAAGATGGTGAATGCCCTATATGTACACAGCAGTAAATGTGAGAATTTTAAAAGATTTATATTCTTTGTAATTGATAGAATTCCCAATTATTGGGAGAAAGGAGGCGATTATAATAATTTGTTAGAAGCCAAAGAATGTTTGTGACAGTTAAGACTGAATGCCAGTTTGTTACCGGGTATTAATGGGCATATTTCTATTTCAAGTATTTTAAAACAAAAATCACACTGTATTTGATATACTAATGACTATACAGCACAATACAGTTCATAAATTATTATTTTTTATTTTTATTTTAATTTCAACCTTGTGTTATTTTAAGGTGAATAATATTGTAAAATTATGGGTTTATAGTATAGACTGGTTTTTATTTTATACTATTACTTAACAAAAGCATCCAGTAATGATTTACAATATTTTTAGCTTACACAGGTTGTATATGTAGATGTATTAATTCCATTTTTTACAATATTTATAACATTTATATATAACTATATGTATTTATTTATTTTATTATTATATTTACAATAGGTAAGATATTTAATACATTGCATTTTAATCTATTGTACTACATTTACCAACATCATAGTACAAATGAATTCTAAATATTTAAATATTCAAACAATCAATCAATTAACCAATGGCAGGCATTGTGTAATTTAAGTAAAATGTATTTAACTATGGTTGAATGGATATGTATTCAGTACTCTGAAGATGCCCTAAAGGTTTTACAGGGTGAAAGCGCTAAGTACTTACTACTGTTACTTTTGTTCGTGTTTTTCATGTTTTTGGTGCATTGTGAATAAAATTTCGAGTGAACTTCTGAGGAGCCTTGTCGTGGTTTATCAGTTTTAATATTTGTGGATATACAGTAGGGACATGTTTGGAACAACACCTATATACAGTGCAACACCAGTGTATATACCTGTAGGACAATGGCAACTGTTGCAGAGTTACACTATGGCATAAGGTATAACTGTGGTCCACATTATCAGCTGGGACTAGGCTGTAACATGTGGGTTCAGTGTATGGGACTCTACAAAGTGACACACATGTGTAAGCCTTACTTGTCAAGCATCTGCAAAAAGACTGAAGGTGGGGGGTGTCAGCATGACACACCACTGCACTGCAGCAGGGATCCTAAGGATGCTAAGAATGACTGTATCTGTACATAGTCAGGTTCAGGAACTGTGGCAGACATAACCCTACCCCCACAGCAATTGTGATGGCACTGTGTGAACACCAAGGGATGTGCACATGAGTAGACCTTGCACTCATGCAGATTAGGGGGACATGTGTAGGGCAGACTGAACATACACTGGCAAATGTGAATGGCCCATGCTAGTATACCACTGCCAGGAGTAGTGACTGCTGTAGTACACATAACAATAGGTGCAACAAACCATCATGATAAGGGTGTGCACACATATGCCCAAAGTTGTGTATGCATTGTGGTCAGCATCCGCACACCTAACCCATTCCATAGATACTGCATGTGAAAGTAAGGACATATGTCACATATCAGGCTCCTGAACTGTTAAGATATGTGGTGATGTGGTCCCATGGCAGATCAAGGATGGGTGCGTCATATCAATAAGGGTGTGTGCACCCCCATAGCAATGGTATGCTCTGATGGTTGTCAGTGTAATAATACTGGATTGGTCATACATGGTCTGCTGATGTGGAGAGCTGTAAATCAGACATCAGGTATTCACAAATGACGTCTGTCCACATATCATCCCAGGTATGTGTTGCTGAAAAACATAGGGGTTGTGAGCATTAAAGTTGACATAACTGACACAGTACTACACATTCAGCAATGGGTTGTACACCTGTGAGGTGAGGTGCACAGTACATGGCAGGGTGTAGAACAGGTACACAGCAATACTGTGTACATGGGAGCAGTGGTATCCAGGGGAAGGGGCATCATCTAGTGACACAGCACATGCATCACACACATGTATACTGTTGCTAGCATGGATTGACTATAGCTGCACTGCATGCTGTTGTGTACCATGTTATGCATGTTGACAGATGGGTAATAGGAGGACTGTGTGTGCTATCATTGTGCAACCTCACCTGTATGTGTGTGTCCTGGTGGATAGTTAGTTTGTCTGTAGGGTCACTCTGGTAAAGTGGAGGGAGGTTGATGCATGTAGGATGCGTGTGTGCATGTGTGTGTGTTTGTGTGGGTGGCCATGTATGCACATGTGTGATTGTGGGGTTGTTCATACAGCAGTACCTCCCTTTGGGATTGTGCAGTACATGGACATGGACTGCCATATTACACACCAGGAATACTTGTCATGTATGTAATCACAGGACAGCTGATAGTATAATAAGGTCTGTAGCATGGAACAGGCATTGAGAGGGAAGGTAGACACCAGGTATACCCTTAATATCGCATTCACCAGAGAGGTGATCAACAACACACATATGCAGCACTACAGATGCATTGGGGAAGTACTAGGCAACACCAGGGAGTGTATCCATATATTACAGTTGTCACATGATAGGCTGATTGAGCAGCATATCTGACATGTATTGAGCAATGCATACACATGACACTAGTGCATGATATTATGGAGTGAACATAGTAACCCACACATACAGGGGCCATGCTCATGGTATCCAGACATACACAGGGTGAACATTGAATGACAGCAGTGAGGCCATCTAAAACCACTAAGCACAGGTCAGGCAGGTAATGTAGTAACAGGTCTTGTGTTGTGATCACTTGTCTAGGCATTTAGAGGACTGATATGTTAATGAGTGGTATCAATGTGTGCATGTTACCAAGTGTGATGCAGGATGGGTAACACATAGAAATATACGTGGGACTGTCTGTAAAGTCATGGACATGTATGTATTAGGGTGGTGTGTATGTATGTGTGTGTTTACTGTTATGCAATGCTGTACAGGTTTTAAAGTGTGCTTTTTGTTTTCCCCCACAGGTGGTGAGGTGGGTCAGGGTCTCTCATGCATGCAATCTGATTTTGGTGTCCATACAGACACCGAAGATGATGATAGTACTGTTGAGGCACAGGTGGGGTTGTTAGGGGCCGAAACAGTGCCATCATTTGACATCCCCCTTTTAGCCACCCCAACCCCGCACACAGTTTCAGTGCCTATACATACCCCATCACCAGTAGCCATAGTGGAGAGACAGCTGGCGTTTGGTGGCAGTGCACAGGAAAGTGTGGTAACTATGCCTATTGTGTCTGGTCACAGCAGGCATAGCCAGATGTCTGGCAGGGCACCACATAGGCAGATGTCCCAGGGTGCTCGTGGTAGGGCCACTGGTCATCATGCCCCTGGCAGATGCGACACAGCTGGTACCAGCAGGTGCATGTTTCAAGCTGTCATGGTGGCACAGACATGTATGGAACATTATACCAGACAGGGCCTGATGCTGCAGAAGGCTGCTCTCACATCTGCAAGTGACAATGCCCGTGAACTGGCTGGTGCCATCCATGCATTAACTGAGTTCGTGGATAAATGGTCTGGTGAGATGATGGCCCTCATCAACCATGGTCTGTCCGTGCTTGA
Source organism: Protopterus annectens (assembly GCF_019279795.1). NCBI lineage: Eukaryota > Metazoa > Chordata > Ceratodontiformes > Protopteridae > Protopterus > Protopterus annectens. Next base: position 581,068,488 of record NC_056731.1, read on the forward strand.
ATGTGTGGGGGAAGTGTGGCAACAGCCATGTGGATGTAGGCCAGCAATGCCAACAACTGGCAGTCAATGAGGATGTGCTAGGACACCAAGGGGCTCCCATAGTGGCAGTACCAGCCCTGGCACTGTGAAGGGGTGTTGTCCACACCACACCACAGCAGGCCACAAGCAATAGTCCTGGCCAGTCCCAGGAGGGACCTGGTTCCAGCAGACATTTGTCATCATCAGGTGACAGTAGCACATCAAGGCCTGTACCTAGACGTGCCCATGGAACCCCTGTTAGGCACAGTCCATGTGTCCGTGGCTGGAGGCAGAGAACTGCACACCCTGTCAGGTATGGTCTGCAGCTGTCCATAAACACCTGTATAGGGCAGCCACATGGCAGAACTGTGTGCATGCATACCCACACACTATACGAACACACCTAGGTCAACCCCATATCTACACACACCACATCACCATGCCCATTTCACCTTATTATACCCCTCACCCACACACTTGGTGTCAAATGTATGGCCCACCCTCGGCCACTGGCAAACCAACAACACACCCTCTGCATATGATGATACCTGTGCCACATCCCTGTCATCCACACCATTGATGCAGGGACAGGCTAATATGGTTCATGCACATGGTGACTGTACTACAGTGTACCACAGTACTGCAGTGTAACATGTTGTAAGGCGTAAAGTGTAATGTATATGTGTCAGGTAGTGTAACCATCCAGCAATGATGCATTATAGCTGTTAGTAACACTGGTGGATTGTGATCTCTATAATGATATCCATTTGTGTTGTAGGTGCACATGTGTCAGCACAAGGATGGTCTGCAGTCATATTCCACAATGGGGTATGGCACTCTAATGACAGCATGGCTGTGACATATCTGGGGTACAGTTGAACACGTCACAGGTTTATATAACAGTTACTGCCTGTGCCACATGGACAGGTGACCCGCTGGTACGTGTATAATCTGCAACCTGATGTAGACCCATCCACATAATGCACACTCTTACTTGGCAACACTGGGACTAGACCCCTACCTAGGTATGTAGTGATACTGAAGTGGGTGGCTTTCATTGCACACACCACACAGCATTTAGGGTGAGGTGTGTTCCAGGTTACATGTTACATGCATAACATCCCCAGACATGTACAGTATGCTAATGGGGGATGTAATGGGTGTATATATACAATTCATAGTGTGACATACCTTCATATATACATTAACAGACACATAACAGGCAGACACACATCTGAGAGACCTGAGCCTATTGCTGCTAACTAACTTGACCATGTGTCCAATGTGTTTCAGGTAGGCTGCCCACAGCACATGAATAACTGGCCTGGATTTTGGTATCAGTTACCTGTATGGTTGATGGTGACATTGGTAACCATAACATGGTACATGGGACATATACTGGGTGTACCTTGGTGTAATGACAGTGTACACAGCACCCACATCCTCCACTGGATATTGTACTCCCTGAAACCTATGATGACACTCTGACATACCCACCATCACACATTGGCCACGACTGCGATACAACCCATTGTATATCCCAACAGTGGTACTACAGGGATATGCATGTAATGCACATTCCACATGCATATTAGGGTGTTGCATTGTCATGCCTCACCTATGGGCAGCAACAACACTATCTGTACTACTGTGTGGCAATGGGTATTGTAATAGGAGTATGTGGCCTCGGAATGCTGTACCCTACAGATATATGGGCATGCACACATACACACACTTGCCAGAACACAATGGGTATCCCATGCCTATCAACCCATTTGTACAACATTGCTGTGCTGGTACTGCAAGGCTCATGTAGCCAGTATGGAGAGGAGCTTAACAGGGTACATGTAATGTCCCATACAGCAGCAGCCACAACTGACTATGGCAATGGGTGTTTTGGTGGTTGTGAAGTCCCTTATGGAATTCTCAAGTACAGGTGTGCTAACACACAGACACTGCTATACTCAGTCATGCACATGTACACATGTCAGTACTGGGGTGCATCGCTGCAGGTGGTCATAGCTGTGTACCTAGCTATTGTCCAAGGAGAGATGGGTTGTGTAGGGATTGCGTGTACAGTGGTATCCTGCCATCTGCCATGTGGCAGCAGGCAATCTATCGACAGATACTACTGTGGTGACCCTCAGGGTGAGAGTGACATGCATCAGCCAATCCTCCAGGTGCCTCCCGCACAAGGCCACTGAGGTGATCAAGTTGACATGTATGCAACATGCATTACAGGACATGGTTAGTGCCTGTGATGGAGACCTGTACCCAAGCATGTTCTGTTGACTGTGGTAGTATAGTGGAGGTACCTGTGGCATGTGGTGCGTACAGGGTGTTATCTCCTATATGTGCCATTTCTTACACAGCTGGGCAGACATGTCAGTGTCAGTCAAGCTTAGGTTGCCTGTACATATCCCAGCTGGATACCTGCCATCTGAACATCTGTACAGGGACTGACAGTCATCAGCTTGGCAAGTAGCTATGCAGTAGGATGAATGTGTTGACAAATAGAGGTTTGACAGCAATATGTATGCCATAACTACATGTAAGAAGCCCTCACTAACATGTGCTGTACAGACGGTAGTCTAGAGTTACATTCCACATATTGGATTATTACCCAGTAGGGGTTATATACTGTGACACAGCTCACACACCAGGGATACAACAGGGAGGCATCAGAGTCCAGCTATGCCTGCAGGTGTGCCTATTGTCAGTACATTTAGCACTCTACTCTTGCCTGGGTAAGCACTGTCAACAGTAGTACCACCATGATACACTACATGCCAATGTGACAGCACGTACCCTAGGCTACTACCCCTGTATGTAACACATTCACATGGATAACAGTGCTGTACAGACCTCATATACATCTGTGACTCACACATGACACTCACACCCCTTGCTACTGTAATGACAGCACATAGGCGCATGTATTGTACATGGCATTACATACATTTATTACAGATGTCATTACCCTGCTATGTTATCAGACTGGGCGGTATGAACTGGTTACCAGGGCTAAGCCATGTTTAGCAGGTATCAGCATTGCTGCAATACAACAGCTAAACTGATTTGCACACTGGGAAGTAAAGCCTACACTGTGTAAGCACCCCCATATACATTTACCCGTAGCTTAGCACCGCTTAGCTTCGAGCAAACCCACACAAATGCACTTAAAGCTGCTCAAAACTGCCTTAATCACTCTGTATCTGACAGCCCTTGTTCTGCCCAGCAACAAAATGAACAGCCCTTACAGGTCTTGAACCTAGGACCCTGTACACTATAGTCACCTTAACCATGACCACTGAGAAGACAGCTGTTGTTTTAGTACTTGTTATTAATATGACTGTTGCATCACATATGTCATTTTACCATAATGTACACATATTATATACATACAGTGAGATACATCTGGGAGGGTATACACAACCGTGAGATTTGCACATGACAGGAATATGGATATATACATATAATAGGTTGATATATGTCTACATGTACATACACATATATATTCATACATATGTCTGTGTACACATCTGTATAGTGCAACATATACACGGCCATGTGTACATCTCTTTGTATGTACACACACACACACACACACACACACACATATATATATATATATATATATATATATATATATATATATATATATATATGTAGCTATATACGTATGCACATCCTATGTGTACAGATATGCCTATTTATGTAGATATATATGTAGATATCTATAACTATATATGCATACATATCTATTCTGATATACCTATTACTGTAAATATATATGTAGATATCCATAAGTATATGTGCATATGTATCTCTGTCTGTATATGTGTAGACATATATTGCTGTGTATATGTATATATCAGAGTGTTTAGATGTATATATATGTATATATATATATATATATATATATATATATATATATATATATATATATATATATGTATATATACATATCCATCTATGTATGTCAATATGTATATGTGTATATATCCATATAGATACATGGATAATTATATATACATATATGTTCACCATATGTCCTGAACATGGAGTGGAGCCCTTCCCCAGCCCCAGTAGTCCCAACCTCTTAGTGCAATAGGATGTCAGGTTTATATTGCACGTATATATGTAGACAATTGCTACCGTAATAGGGGTTGTCTTCACAGACATGTTGTGTGTGGGAGGTCACTTCTGCTTTTAACATGTGCGCCATTGGCTACTGGCAAACATCCTAGTACAGTACCACTGCTAGCACAGTAATGATCCTGTGGACTACAGAAGAGATATGGCCAATAAATGTGGACAGTCTCACACACTCTCGTCAGTCCAGAGGTGTACACAGAACCCCTTAGTGCAATACATGTGGACCAAGCCTGACAATGTGGATGTTAACAGCCATGTAGATGGGTATATCACATAAATACTGGTATACATTTGCTCCCATAGGTTATGCAGTCACACACCCCTGTCTGTCCTCACACATGATAACCACTGGTACAGAGGTGCCATGGCCACATACTGCTCACTAGTTAGTGACATACATCTGTACAGCATCCCACTGCTTTGTCTGACATACATGACTGTTATGATGGCCTGGCAGCAGTTCGTCTGGCAGGTATCTGGACATAACATCACACTGGGTAAGTACACTAAGCTGCTAGGCATGTAACAAAGCACTGTGCAGGCAACAGGAAGACTGCCGCAACACTGGCCTACATTTCTTATGGGGGAATATACATGTACCTGCATATATAGCATGCTCTACAGGAATGTCACAGCACAGAGTAACAGACACCTGTGTGAAAGTGCATAACCACAACCAATGTGAACACAGCCATAGCCACATATGGCAAGCTACCATAATATTACAGTGTATGGACTATCTGATCAACACCATCCTCATATGTGCCACTCACACACTAACCCTATATATACTGGGCCATTACACAGTGTGGTCTGATGCCTGTCTGTGGTATGGGACATGTGTGTGTTTGGCCCTACAAACATGTAAGCCAACAGGGTAACATACAGTGGAGCAGCATGTAACATCAGATAGAACAGGACCAAAAACAATTACATCTACCACAGTCTGTACACAGGCCAAGGTACATATTCACAATACACACACTGGTAACAATGACCATAGATACATACACAGACCTCAGTACTCTACACACAGCCATAAAATTCCCAGGTTATGTCCTCAAATATAACCCCAACTATACATAACGTGTAGCAGTCTGATATCTCACTGGCTTGTTATCAGATATGATGTCAATAAATTATGGTGTACAGAACATATGCACCTCTTACTGCAAGACATATGTACAAAGACTGAGAGAGTTGTGGCTGGAGGCAGAAACACAGGGCCAATATTGACATACTGCTGTGATAACCTCGTACATTTACTGTTGTAACAGGGTTTGTTGTGACATATGTCCTATGAGAGATATGAAGTCAGTAACTCTCATGGCTGTCACCATGTACTGACTGCAATCTTCACACTATGCTTCTGCAATTCAAAGATAGGTGCTCTGTGAGTAACACAAGAAACAAAAGGCACCACACACTGCCCAGTCTGCAGATGACCCTACAGATGGGGATATCCTCAGAAACATAGCTCTGTCATGACAGGTATTAAAACATGTAGACCAGCCATATCCACACACACCCTGTTAAACCAACATTACTCCAAATGCAGAATAGCAGCATTTACATTCTGTAGTCATGCCAGGCATATCCCCCTCCTGTGTGTTGGCCTGTTTCCACAGTGTATGTTGTTAGAGGTAAATCCCCAATCCATCTGTGATGCTGTTTGCCAAACACTAGATCTAGGTCCTGCTCACAGTTAATGAAAAGGCCCAACACCAACATGATGTTCCTAAATATTGGAGTGTGTTTTCATGCAATTGGCTATGGGAATGTTACCACAGCTGTGGTAACATTCCCATAGCCAATTGTGTGTTTCCATGCAATTGACTATGGGAATGTTACTACAGCTGTTCCACATGCAACCAGCTAGAGGAGGGCTGCAATTCGTGCAGAGGCCATCAGCTGATCATGAGCATCACTTACAAAACACATGCTGCTGCCTAAACCATCCACCAGAGAGGGAGTGAGAGAGGCAGACAGAGGCAAGGATAAGTCAGAGATGGGGTGGGAGAATAAAACCTAAGCATGTTTGTGTCACACACCTACCAGTACAGGGTATCAACCCCCTGGCTGACTATGTATTGTTATCACATGTCTATGCAGTTATTGGATGTGCCACATAGCTTACGTGTTGAGGAGCTCTACATACGTATATGTGAAAGTGAGTGACATCTGCAACAGTGATATGGTATAGATACAGTAGGTGTAGTACACGTGCCTGTCCATATGAACAGGTGTCAGCATCAACACAGCCACACTTTCGCAGGGACCACACACATTGACACACTTGGCAGGGTCAGGAATACACTTCCACACTAGGTAGTTTGCCACAATACAGTACTGTGCAGGTATCACATGCACCACAGGGGTTATGCGGAGGTTATATGGGCAAAGGTTATGTGGAGGTGTCTGACATCAGACAGCATGCTTCAGAAAGCCAATGGGGGTTGTAGTGAGTGTGAATGTGATCAAAAGCCTCATACACCACACACACAGACACAGGGTGCCAGTATTGACATGCATGCGTGCATTGCTTCATGGATACATAGTGGTTGACTGTGCCAGAAGGCTATACAAGGCTAGGTGAAGGGTATACCTTGGCATCAGGCCACATGACAATGGTCTGCAGTGTGGCTCAGAGGTGTAGTGTCTAGATTGGCCCACACAGCTGGGTATTGTATTCATCATCCAGTCACCTGGGTAGCTATTGTGTGTGGCCATTGCTGTTCAGTGCTTGCCATGTATGAGTTCTTTAGTCCATGACATGGATGCTGTCTGGGATGTGTACACATCCCACATGCATGTACGGTGACATGTGAAACTGCACCTGAGGTGTCTGGCCCATGTTGTGTACATAGATTGTTATAATCAGATGTGCCTGTCCTGGCCTCATGTGCTGGGAACAGGTAATGGACAGGAGGTTGACCCTGCACCAACACTGATAGCATGATACAGGTATTCCCTGGTGTCTGTGGCATCTGTCCATACAGGGCATGTGTATAAGGCATGATATGTCCTTTGTGGGTCACATTTTTATGGCACCACAGGTGTTGCAGGCATCCAGTGGGGAGCATAGTAAAGGCACACTGTTTGCATGTACGTGTGTATTTTACTAATTGACAGGGTGCCATGACCTCTGCCGTCCACTGCAATCACACCATGGTTACTATATGTGGGAAATATGCACGGTACTACCAACATAGCAGTTGTTGACTAGGCAAGTGTGTTTGTGTATGAGACAAGGGTTGAGAGTGTTCTCTGTGTAATACATGGGTTGCTAACTTTGTTCGCCAGGCCTTGATGTCACATGTAGGGGTATGGATAGCCATCCCAGCCTCTCGGCTATTTCACATATAATATATATTAGGGCCACCATATAAGAAATTTGCAAAACCCGCTCTACAATGAATCGTTGTTACACACTCAACAGCCACCTCCACACAGGATATGAATGACAAACACAAACACACACACACACACACACACACACACACACACACACACACACACACACACACCTGCCATGTCTGGGATTAGAACTCCTACCTACACTACAGCATTACGCAGTTATAGGACGCCACAGAGATTACTGGAGTACTCATTCCCCAAAGTTGTATTTCACAGTGAATGACATCAGCAGACTTGCCAAAGTAGGGCATTTGAATTGTAGTGTGTGTGACTAGCCTAAAAAGAATTGCTTCCTACACAGACATAGAAACACACACACAAACATCCACACTTGCCATGTGTAGAAATAAAACCCCTACCAAAGTACAATATCACACTACAGTATTATGCTGTTATAGGATGCCCCACAGAGATTACTGGGCTACACCACTCCCAAAGGTGTATTTCACAGTGAATGACATCAGCAGCCTTGCCAAAGTAGGGCATTTGATCTGTAGTGAGTGTGACTAGCCTAAAATGCATTGCTCCCTACACAAACAAAGAAACACACACACAAACATCCACACCTGCCATGTGTAGGACTAGAACCCCTACCAAAGTACTGTATCACACTATGGAATTATGCTGTTATAGGATGCACCACAGAGATTTCTGGGCTGCACCTTTCCCAAAGGTGTATTTCACAGTGAATGACATCAGCAGCCTTGCCAAGGTAGGGCATTTGAATCGTAGTGAGTGTGACTAGCCTAAAAAGCATTGCTCTCTACACAGAGACACACACACACACACACACACACACACACACACACACACACACACACACACACACACACAGTTGCCATGTCTGGGATTAGAACTCCTACCTAACTAGTTTATCACACTACAGCATTACACAGTTTTAGGATGAACCACAGAGATTACTGGGCTACTCCATTCCCAAAGGTGTATTTCAAAGTGGATGACATAAGCAGGCTTGTCATAGTAGGGCTATGGGGAGGGCAGTGTGTGTGTGCATGGATAATAACCCATTCATCTAGAGGTTGACACACCACATGCAGGCACACACAGGGTTATATTCCACAGGTATGTGTATACAGCTGCTAGATGATTACTGCCTTGTACAGTCATGCTGAACAGCTAGCACTTGCATCACATAGTCTGTAATGATGATGGATGCCAGTGGCTAATTTCTACAGTGAGCGACATTTACACATCATGTGGTTGTAGCCATTTAGCTCTGTGCTACGTGGGACAGGTCTCATGATGGATGGCTCTTTGTCACAATCACTCTCTTCCACACGTCTATGTATGTCTACTTTTGGCATATTATAGTGTGTTGTCCTTGGATATGTCTGTATTCCTATCCAATGTGCATACAAAGCATGACTGGTGCATACTGAAGAGTGTATGCACTAACATCTGCAACTGTCAGATATGTATGGTCCACTGTTGTTTGCAGACATGGGCTTCATTTGCTTAAGTGTGTGAGCATGCCCAGTATGACCTTTCAGTATGTTGTTGTCTGACATTGCCTTCATTTCTCTATTTGTGTGAGTATGCCCAGTATGCCCTTTTGTACTGAATGTGTGGATCCATTCCAGGTAGTTTGTACTCCAGTGCAGACCTTTGTGTTGTACACCTACAGGTAGCAAACTGTTTCTGCAGGGTATCCATAGATCATTTGCCAATATGGGGTCAAACTGTGCAAGGGATAGTGTGTACTGTAGGTGATTGTGTCTGTGCTGCTTCTGCTACATAGTACTGGTGTTAGTAGAAATATTTAAACTTGTGTACTGTTATACACTGTGATGTCTTATGCCCTCAAGTACTGTCAGGTGAGCATTCTTGCTCACAGTGATGTCCTGGGGAACAAGGGTGAATGCAGCTGTGTCCGCTATTGTGGGCAAATGCTTACATATTCATGGAAAGTTATGCCATTCTGAAGGGGGAGCTGCAGACACTTGCTGCTGGGTCTGTGTATCTGGTTCAGCACCTTGCTACAGTGTTGGCAGAAGTGACAGTATGGCCTTATCTTGCTGTGGCAATACCTCACAGCTGTACAGATTCACACAGGTTACCCAGAGGCAGGGGTCATAAGTCAGGACATTACCCCTATTGGTTCATAGGTTCATAGATTAGTACTAAGCTAACTGCCCTTGCGAGCCATTTTAAGCCTAGCCAATTATCCCTTGTGAGATTCAAACCTTGCACCTTGCGTTTGTAAGGCAAACACCTTAACCATTAGGCCACCCTCCCAACACCATTGTGGTGTATAAGTAGGTTTGTAGCCACCCATTTATGTGTTTTCAGCCAGGGATAGTGTGTGCACACAGCTGTGTGCTGGACCTTGCACATTCCATGCTGCCCATGCTCACCTAACCTATTATTCTATCCTCTTCCATACATTATGCATACATTCCCTGATACTTTCATCACAGCTGTGTTTTGGTGTTGGTCCACAGTTCATGCAGTGGGACATGGTGGACATGTTACTGTGTTTTGTCCACATGGCCTTGCATATGGCTTATGTGGAATGTGTTATGTTGTTATTTGGGTGTCCATGACATAGCATGCATTGGCAGTACGTGTGAGACACAGGCCTTTGGCAGATGCCTGTAGGTCATTTGGTGGTGATGCAGGCCAGCTGTGGCAGGCCGTTGCATTCTGTCAGTCCTACAGTCCCACACTGCCATACAGTATATTCACCTGGGGTGGCAGGGTAGGTGTGCTAGATGTTCATGCCAATACTTTCTATCAGTTTTGATCAGGTGGTGTGGATGCTGGCAGGGTGCTACCTACAGCTAGGGACACACCTGCATGGGACACCTGCACTGCATGCTGCATTCTTTTGCTATTGCCATATACAGATGGGGGTAATATTGTACCCATTCCCAACAGCAGGGATACGACCAGAGAGGTACCTGTGGGTGGTGTTTGGGTGAGGTAGGTGCATGTGTGCTATGGACACTACTTGCATCTGACTCACAGATATACATGGGGCATTCCAGTTATGCTGGCATGTGCAGGTACATCAGCTGTTTCCCAACAATTCATCAGTCCTATCACCTTTGTGATCTGCAAGTGTTCGGGCAGACAACACCGGTATTCCCTACTATAGGCCCAGATAATGTGATGCATACTTGTATGTACAATTCCAAGGTTGGAATGTGCAGGTACATCAGCTGTTTCCCAACAATTCATCAGTCCTATCACCTTTGTGATCTGCAAGTGTTCGGGCAGACAACACCGGTATTCCCTACTATAGGCCCAGATAATGTGATGCATACTTCTATGTACAATTCCAAGGTTGTGTCCATTTCACAGTTACACATTATATACTGTATGTCTGGGGTACTTTCCCCTGTATACTTCTTGTATATCTAGCTCAACAGCCATGCCATGTCACTCTTTCAGATGGTGACACATATTACCACCATACATTTACAATGGCTTACTGCTAGCATGTGTTATACTGGGGGGAACTGTCACTGGCTGGCACTGCAGTTGTGAGGACTTGGCCCTGTCATTGGCAGTAGTGGGCAATAGCCACCAGGTCAAACCTCAACATGCATACATACCGACCACTCTCACACAATATGTAACGCACACCAACCTAACACACACATACCTGCACATTGTACAAATCCTACAATCTATCCTGCTACCTTGGCCAGCTCTGGTCATATGTGCTCCACTGGTATTATACCTACACATACATGTTACTACATGTCTACATCGGATTGGGGGAGGCCACACCGGACTGTTACTACATTTCTGAATAGGATTGGTGGGGGCACACCTGACTGTTTCTACATTTCTACACAGGATTGGGGGGGCACACCTGACTGTTACTGCATTTCTACGTAGGATTTGGGGGGGCACACCTGACAGTTTCCACATTTCTACATAGGATTGGGGGGCACACCTGACTGTTTCTACATTTATACACAGGATTGGGGGGCACACCTGACTGTTTCTACATTTCTACACAGAATTGGGGGGGCACATCTGTTTCTACATTTCTACACAGGATTGGGGGAGGGAGCACACCTGACTGTTTCTACATTTATGCACAGGATTGGGGAGGCACACCTAACTTTTACTACATTTCTACACAGGATTGGGGGGCACCTGACTGTTTCTACATTTCTACACAGGATTGGGGGGGCACATCTGACTGTTTCTACATTTATACACAGCATTGGGGGGCACACCTGACTGTTTCTACATTTCTATACAGGATTGAGGGAGGGGGCACACCTGACTGTTTCTACATTTATACACATGATTGCGGGGCACACCTGACTGTTACTACATGTTTACATGGATATGGGGAGCACACCTGACTGTTTCTACATTGCTACACAGGATTGGGGGAGGGTACACCTGACACTTGTACACATTTGCTTTGACTGTACTGGTATGTCAGGTACTCCATTTCATTCTGTTTTCTAACCTATTATGCTGACTAGTGGCATATCAGTGTACTACAGGTCTTACGTTTGATTGACCTACATATTAGCTTCTGACTTCCTACCCTTCAGAACTAACATCCCACTGCCTAACCTGATGTAGTCTGTATGTGTAGGCATGTAGGGGGTGTTACTCATAGGCATCATTCAGAGGCCTTAGCACAGCCTTTGTTTGTGTTTGTCAACACCTGTCCTGCTGGCTGTGACTGTTGTTGGGTATGTGAACCTCCCTGACTGGCATGTGTGTGTCATATGGACACACATGTGGTCCAGCACATTTCCTGCAGTGGGTTTTGTCACCATGTGTAGTACTGGCTACTATAGTGACACCAGTATTTATTACAGATCCCATACTGCCACTACACGTGTCTACTATTTGCTGGCATCCCATTCAGCCACCCGTTTCCCTTGCATGCTCACATCCATATCATAGATACTGGTAACAACACATACTAATACATTCAGCAATTGGTAAGTTGAGTGACTTACCTTGTGGGTGTGCCAGTATCGAGGGTGGTGCTGGAGGGCTGCCTATGTCGAATGCACATAGTACACTCCCTACACATGGTTGAGCACATGTAGTGTCATGTTTGGCATTCTTTTTACTGTATGTCTGAGTCAGAGAGAGGTGTCATTCCCTGGGTCCCTCCTGTGTCAGTGCATGTGCTATGCGTTGCCCCTTTGCCAAGGCCAGGGCATACTGGTCACGCCTCCTTCTGCCTACTGGGGCAGGTTCAGGTTGTTCCTCCTCTGAGTCACTCTGTGCCTGTGCAGGACTTGGCACTGGTGGGGGGCTGTGTGGCCCTGCCCCGTGCTGTTCCTGCTGCAGGTGTTTCCGCAGGATCATATTTTGCAGCATGGCACATATGATGACAATTTGAGTACATGTAGCTGGTGAGTACTGCAAGGCTCCACTGGATGTGTCCAGGCACTGGAACCATGACTTGAGCATCCCAAACACATGCTCTATTATAATTCTGGTCTGTGCGTGTGCCTCATTATGGAGTTCTTGTTCGGGTGTGTGTGCATTTCTGATGGGTGTCATCAGCCATGGCTCCAATGCGTAACAGCATCCTTCACTAGGTTATTGTAAGGGATGTCCCCAATGGCAAATCTCTGGTACAGCTGCATCAGATGCCAGATGTGGGAATCATGATAGCTTCCAGGGCAGCCAGCACACACATTCATTATTATGCCCTGGGCATTGCACACAACCTGGCAGTTGATGGAGGGGAAGCCCTTGCGGTTGATGTATACCCTACCCCACTCACCGGGTGGTGCTTTAATGCGTATGTGCATGCAGTCTATAGCACCCACTACCTCAGGGTATTCTACTATTTGGTGGAAGAGATGCATATTGCTGGCCAATGCTTCACAGGTGTTAGGGAAATATACATGCTCACCAACATGTGCTGACATGGCATCCAGGAACTGGTGGAGTACCCTGGATGCTGAAGCCTGTGAGATCCCCATGATATCTCCAGTTGGCCTTTGGAAGGTACCTGTAGCTAGTATTCTTAGGCCTACACATACCTTGGTATCCACTGGGATGGGTTCCCTTCTGTTAGTTCTGTGTGTGAGGCATGGCCAACACAGCTCAACAATTTGCTGTAGGAGGTCCCTGTCCACCCTATAACACTCCACTATCTCCAGCTCATGTAGCCCCTGGTAGGTTACCCTGGGTCTGTACACTCTTCTCTGTCTCCTCATTGTGGGTTGGTCGACAACCTTAACATCCTCACCACCCTCAGCCTCTTCCACATGTTGTTGTATGATAGCTATTGCAGCCCCTATCATTTTGTTGTTTTTGTTTGTTAAAAGTTCCCCGCTTGTATACACCAGTGGTGTAGCGTATGTGGGAAAAAACTGAGGAATAGGTGTTTGTATAGTTTATAGTAGTGTTCTGGGCTGGGCTGTTCTGCTGCCTGTGTAACTGGCTGATTCTGATACATTTCACCTGACAGCTATGCTAGTTCTCCTAGATTACCTTCCTACTGATGTTTTCCCTTCCTATTGCCTTCCTGTTTAAGCTTGCAGGCGCGCCATGCAAACACAGTGCTCAGATGTGCACAGAGCTGCTATTTCCTGGTTTACTTTTTTTTTTTCCTTTAAAACTTGGTGCGCAGTGCGCACACCCGCTTAGGCAATGTAAAGAGTGCTAGGCAGCCTCAGACACACACCATTGCTTAGCTCTGCTAAGCTAAGGGCAAACCCAAGCCACAGGTCTCCAATCCGGTTACAGTATGCCTGACACACCCCGCCCATGATGTCAGCTAACTCCTAGGCTTGCACCAAGCTATTCCTGTTCTTAGACTGTTGGGTAAGATGAGTTTAAGTTCGCTACTTCTACTACTTTTGTCTGATCTGATTAATATACAGTGATTAACTAGAGATATATGGACTGAAAATCTTCCACCCAGAGAAGTTTCTTACACTGTTTTGTTTTTGGACCCACTACACTTGTTTAATGGGTTGTTTTGAGACTTCGGGGATACCATGGAGATTACTTGTTTTTTTTTTTTTTTTTTAATTACTGTTTTCCATCCCAGCTGCATCACACTGACCTGTAAAAGGGTTCATTGCCTACCAAAGCTCATAGTCACTTGCACCAGAAGTATATTATGGCAACAATCATGCAGCTACCAAGTCTGAGAGTTATTACTATGACAAAACTTCAGCTGTGCTTTGACTAGAGAGGAGAGAAGACAAGATACACCCTTAGTAAAGTCTTACACATACCCTGAATATATTCATCTTAACTCTGAGAATATGGACAGACGCAAAAACAAGGATACACCATTCACCACAGCCAGGAAATAAAATCACTAAATATTTATTAAAATAATAAAACAGGTAAAACAGGTAAGCGCTTTCGTGTATGCACCATTCACATCATCAGATCATAATGCAGCAAAACAACACAGATTTTAATAATCAAGAAATCAGGCAGTTGACAAATCACATGAGAAACTCAATGAAACAATCCCCTTTCCTTCAATAAAGGTTTTAAAGGTATAGTCCCATTCAAACCGGGACTCCTATGTGCTTGAAGGGTAGTGATCCATCTAGTCTCAGCTTCTTCCTCTACTTTATTAATTATGTCACCCCCATGGAATCCAGTGTTGATCAGTTGCAAAACCAAAAAGTTAAAATTATGATCTGGATGAACCGTAATATGTCTATATAGTGCACTTGCTGCATCCTCTCTTCTTATATAACTATAATGTTCCAAAATATGTTCTCTCAAGGAATGGTTCATCTTACCTACATAGAAACAGGTGCAGTCCCTACAGAATGCCAGATAAACTAAATCACGACTGCCACAATCAGCATAAAGCCTAGGAATAAACATGAAGACATTAATCGAATGCTCATATGTCTTAACCTCAGAAATATACCTACAGGCTCTACAAGCCCTACAATCATATGTGCCTAACCTTGAAGACAAAAGTCATATATGGACCCTCTCTTGGCCATAACATAACATCCTCTTAAGAGAAGGGTTGTTTCTAAAACAAAAAGTGAGTTGGGACCCTACTATCTCCCTGATGGCATCATCTGCCATCAACACAGGCCAATTCTTATGTATAATATCACAGAAATTATCAATGTCATTAGTATAAGTCAGTGACCCAACCAACATGTCTATTATGGGTCAAATTGGACTTATCATGTGAACTATTCGAGAAGTAGGGTTTGCCTGATCACTCTGAGCACGACTAATATTGCTAGTGGCCTCTACCTATTCGACTTCACCTTTCAAGTGCATAGGACTCCCAGTTTGAATGGGACCATACCTTTAAAACCTTTATTGAAGGCAAGGGATTGTTTCATTGAGTTTCTCATGTGATTTGTCAGCTGCCTGATTTTTTTGATTATTAAAGGCTGTGTTCATACCTCTCAATGTCTTAGAGCAAGAAATGTGGACAAAGCCATAAATAATGGAGGACCAAGGCCCAGTAATAGGGACAATTTTTAATTATTGCACTTACAAACTTAGAAAGTTGATAGAATAACAGGTTTTGTGTTAGTATGCATTTTCTGAAGGGTGTGAAGCCTAAAACTCAAATGGCTGTCATTATTTTCTAACTTCAGTCTTTAATGACTTGTCAAAGATCTGCCAGAAAACCACAATTATATGAAGAACAGTCCAAAATTATGAGGTAAAAATCTGGACATTCTGCCAACATCTGTACAGTTGAGAGGTATGTTTTTGCTGCATTATGGTCTGATGAAGTGTATGGTGTATATACAAAAGCACTTACCTGTTTTACCTGTTTTGCTATTTTAATAAATATTTAGTGATTTTATTTCCTGGTTGTGTTGAACAGTGCATCCTTGTTTTTCCATTTGGTATTTTGGTATTATTGTTCTTTATTCACTTGATCTGTTTCATTTATTTTAATTTTTGTTTGGCTTTGACCTAATGGGACATGGCCAGGAATTCAGCTACAGAACTGGAATATGTTCCTGTGAGTACTGCATCCAATATACGGAATGATCGTGTTTCTCATTTATTGACTTTGAACTGCAACCCTCTACTTGGCTTCAAGTTGTGTGGTAAAGAATCTGACAAGTTTGAGGTTGTTCCTGATTATGATAACTTCATGTTGTTGTTAAGAGCAGTGGAGAATAAATGATAGACTTAAGAGGCTCCAGTGGCAATGGCTACATTTAGAAGCCTGTTTGCATTTTAGAGTGGTGCCTCATGGGTTGCGTATATTAAGGATGCCACCTTATGGGACGAGCTATCCTGAATTGCTCCGTAAGTGGCAGGCTCTTAAATTAGAGATCAGTTTTAACTATATATGTTTGTTAATTAACATTTTTAAAAAAACTGATGCAACATGAGTTGCTGCATGAGGCTGAGAGCTCAGTCAAACAAATTAATGTGATGTACGCAGCTGACTCGTATGGTTCACATTTGGATGGTGTTTTTAATAGTCTTTATGTTTATGAGAATAGACTTAAATTACAGAAATCCAAGAAGTTAGAGAGAGACTTCCTCGATTTTGAGAAGAGGCATATCTTTGTGTGGCCACGCCCCTCAAGGACTGATGAGATGCGGAATACTATTGTTGGTGTTAATATTCATCAAGAGGCTGTCCCAAGTGATGCAACATCAGAACTGAGTGCTGTTAGCTCTGCTGAGGAAGTGACTAACAAGTTTGACTGTCCCCCTTCTACTGCTGAGGTTATGGCTGCATTAGTAGTCAATGATAAACTTGACAACAGAGATCTTGGTGCTCGCCCTAAGCTTTTTTCTGCCTCTAATGTATCGGATCCTGCTCCTTTAACTATTTTAGTTTTACTGGTGGCTATCAAGCAAACAGACACATTCTGGAAAGGACACCACGGTTTGAGAGACAGGAAACGGAGGAAACTTTCAGTTGAGAGCGAGTTTCCTATAGCCAATGCTTTGAAGAAGAAAGTGGGGCATTAGTTGTTAATTTATCATCTACTCCATTGACTTCTGCACAAGTTAATATATTGAATCATGGTTTATCATTTATTCCCGCTCATTCATCGAGGAAATGTGAAGTTTTGTTAGAGCTTAGATTCTCTGTGAGAAATGCTATACTTAAGACTTTGTTTCATGATAATGCTGGAACTTTTGTTGACAGACTTAAGAAACCTAGTTCCTTTTCTCCCCATTGTGTGCTTCACTTGAATCATTTTTAAAGCTTTGTGAACATGTTCTTTTTTCTTTGAACAAGACTGTTAAATCTAAAAGGTTTTACAATATGACAGGAGAGATGACTGGTGTGCTTTCAATGAGTTGAGGTGTAATCAACTGATACAGATACACCCCACTGATAAAGGCAAGGTGATTGTTGTCTTACATAAACAGCATTATGTGAACAGTATGTTAGATATGCTATCAGATAGCTCTGTATATGTGTTGATATCCTCTCCAGCTGTTGAGAGGATATTACATCATGTTAAAGATGAATTATAGGATTTGTTGATGAACAGATATATTGACTATGCGTTGTATGATTTTTTGTGTGCTGATAAGCCTGTATTGCCTGTCATCCATGGCCTACCAAAGATCCATAAGGATGCCTATAGACCTCCATTACAATCTATTATCTCTGGTAGAGGGTGGCTGACAGACTCTCTATCGATGTTTATTGAGAGCAAGTTAAGACCTATTGTTGATAAGGTCCCCTCAGTGTTGAGGACCACACAGCATTTTCTTGAGATCTTACATGAATCTTTAGAGTCCGTTGATATTTCCAAGTGTTTTTTAGTCACCTTAGATATGTGTACATTATTTACAGTCTTTTGGCTTTTCCCATTTAGGGGTCGCCACAGCGGAACTCCGGTCCGCTAATGATTGGCAGTAGATTTTTACGTACTGGCTTGCCGGGCCTTACGCACAACCTTCAATGAAGGAACGCCCATTCACGCATGTCGCCACACAGAAGATGCTCTAACTGAGAATCGAACGGGCAGCGTCTAACTGTGAGGCGACAACGCTACCGCAGCACCACCACCGCAGTTAGTCAACCCCAATATTGAAGGAGTACAATTTGTTAGACTGTTTCTTTCTAAGGGTGCACACTATTCCAATGATATGGTGTTTTTGATTTGTTTTATCTTGAGCCTTGTTCTTGAAAATAATGTTTTTGTTTTAGTGAACAGATTTACTTAAAGAAGACTGGCGTAGCTATGGGTACAGCATGTGTCAATAGCTATGCCAAATGTGTGTAGGCACATTGGGAGGAGGAGTTTGTTTTTGGGGCTCATGAATTTGTTCCCTATCTTAAATATTATAAGTGTTTTGTCAATGATGTTTTTCTGCTTTGGGATGGTCCATTGAATATTTTGGATGATTTTATTATTTATTTAGAAAAGACAACATCTTTTCTTAGGTTTACTACACGTCTCTTTTCATGAGATAGATTTTTTTGGATGTTCAGCTAATTAAGCATGACAATGGTACACTTCAGACTAGGCTTTATAGGAAGGCATGCTGGAGGAACGGTTTGTTACACCAGACCAGCATGCATCCTGGATTTGTTTATTGGAATGTTTTGAAAGGCCAAGCCTATAGGGTGTCCAGATTATACACTGATGACAGAGTATTTGCCGATGCATTGATGGGTCTACATGCTGATTTTCTTGCTAGGGGCTATTGCGAAGACGAATGGGTACAAGCTACTAGTGATATTAGTCATGCTTGGAGTGATCGGGCGAGACCCTACTTCTCGAATAGTTCACGTGTTAAGTCCAATTTGACCCATAACAGACATGGTGGTCAGGTCACTTTGACTTATACTAATGACACTGATAATGTCTGTGATATTATACGTAAGAATTTGCCTGTGATGATGGCAAATGATGCCATCAGGGAGATAGTAGGTTCCCAACCGACTTTTTGTTTTAGAAACAACCCTTCTCTTAAGAGGATATTGTGTTATGGCCATAAGATGGTCCATATATGACCTATGTCTTCTAGGTTAGGCACATATGACTGTAGGGCTTTTAGAGCCTGCAGGTTTATTTCTGAGGTTAAGACATATGAGCATTTGATTAATGGCTTCATGTTTATTCCTAGGCTTTATGCTGATTGTGGCAGTCATGATTTAGTTTATCTGGCATTCTGTAGGTACTGCACCTGTTTCTATGTAGGTAAGAGAAACCGTTCCTTGAGAGAACGTATTTTGGAACATTATAGTTATATAAGAAGAGAGGATGCAGCAAGTGCACTATATAGACATATTAAGGTTCATCCAGATCATAATTTTAACTTTTTGGTTTTGCAACTGATAAATACTGGATTTCATGGGGGGGGGTGACACAATTAATAAAGTAGAAGTAGCTGAGACTAGATGGATCACTACCCTTCAAGCACATAGGAGTCCTGGTTTGAATGGGACTATACCTTTAAAACCTTTATTGAAGGCAAGCGGATTGTTTCATTGAGTTTCTCATGTGATTTATCAACTGCCTGATTTCTTGATTATTAAAGGCTGTGCTGTTTTGCTGCATTACGGTCTGATGAAGTGTTTGGTGTATACATGAAAGCGCTTACCTGTTTTGTTATTTTAATAAATATTTAGTGATTTTATTTCCTGGCTGTGTTGAATGATGTATTTTGTTTTTGTGTTTGGTATTTTGGTATCATCATTCTTTATTCACTTGGTCTGTTTTGAGTCTTTTAATATGGACAGAAGCTTCACTCCATAAATACAAGGAATAAATCATAGATAGCATTACAACATGACCCTATGCAATTGTAGGCCCATCCATAAGACATTTCAGGAAATACAATCATATGCTTTTTCCATTTCCACAAACAACATCTACAGAACACTGACAAACTTCAATAACCTTTCAATATCTGTCCAAGAAAAATGATTTGGCCCACTTCTTCCTGGCAAGAGTATAATTTCTATTTTAGTTTTTCCTGAATCAGACACTAAACTAGACAAGCAAAGTCTCTTTTCCAATACCCAGGCATAGGCTTTCCCTAGCAGAATGATGTTTATGATCTATCTTTGCCTAGAAGACCCCCTGTTACCTCATTTGTGAAAGAGGTAGCCACCGCTGTTGCTGGCCAGACGTATTATAACTACCTTCTGTACTTTACTGAAAAGATAATTTCACTACAGTGCTACAGTAATATCCAGTGCCGTCAATATTTCCAGATGAACTCATTCACTTGCCATAACAGAAATGTTTAATTGCCATAGTGGCTTCATCTATAGAAATGGAGTCAGTCCCAATGTTTGACTTTTTGATTTCCTCCTTCGAGGAAGGCAAAACAAAAGTTCAGGAGTTCCTCAAAGTATTCTTTCAACCTCCTAATAATGTCTTTAGCCAAGATCAGAATTTCTTCATCTTTGTTGAGAACAACATGGAGTGCCCCCCCCCCCCCCCCCCAAGGCACTGTATAGTGTGCCAAAAGTCTTCTTTGGAACTCTTTCAAAATCATTTTTATTGCCTCAAAAAACTCCTCTCACATCTGGATCTTCACATCAGTGACCCACCAGCCCTCTCTGCCGCCTTGGTCCCCTTTCCAAGTAGTCCTTACTCTGAGGTAACTCAGATTTACATTTGAAAAGGAAGGGGAGATATTGTGAAAGACTGGATTAACTAGCTTAAGTAGCTTATCTTCCACTCTTGGAAATGATAGAATGTGGCAACCTTCAAAAAGCAGACAAAGAATACATTACAGACTTTTACAGATGTTAGTTTTTAAGAACAAAGGCTGATTATGAATAATGTAATACTCTGACAATTCACCATACTAGTCTTACAGTATGTAGGCAAATAGTAAATCATTCACTTGTTGGTTGTCTGTTGATAACATATTAAGTAGATATTTACTCCAGACATTTTTTTATTGCTATGTGTGCCTAATTTTATAGTTTGTATAACTGTTAATGGTCTCTTGACTGGAGTTTTGGTTCAAAAAAGTCTCAGAACCAGTTTACATAAGCATTACACAAATAGTAAAACAACTAATACTGCAGCATGGCTCTGGGTTATTTGTACTTAAATTACAAGGTCTAAAAACTTCATAAGAATGCTGTGCTAGGCTTCTAAAAATCCTCATGGATCACTAGCCTAGTATGTATCTATGAACCTATGAACTTAGAAGCTGTCTTCCTGGCTTGTCAGTATAAAAGCCTATTGCTTTAAGATGATAGTTTGCTTACTGCTGGTGTCCACAGTTATGCCAAGTATTATCACCATGACAAGCTCCAGCCGCAGTTGGCCACATCTCCATGCTGCCATCAGAACTAATGCAGACTTGAACAAGGCCCATTCAGAATTCACATTCTCAGCCTTCCTTTATATATGTGAAAGGGTCTTGTACAGGCATTTGCTAAGCATTCTCATGTTTATTCTGTTTCTTCACCAGCTGTTTAACTCAACTCAGTACCAAGCACTGATCAGGTGACAGCTCAGCACCTCTCCTGACCTTTATGTCCTCAGGTCTGACGGCATGATTACAAAGTCAATCATTTACCTTTGGTTAAGTACACTGTGTTACAAAGTACACTTACATGAAGCCTTCTGTTTAAAATTGGTGTTCATTATGAACAATCCATGCCTAGCATAGCAGTCAAATAGCAATTCATCATTGCACTTCAGATCAGACAAACTGCAACTCCAAGGCATCACTTCCAGGTATTTCCATCATTCCACACATACGTGCTGAACTATAGTATGCAAAAGAATAATCTGTAGAGTATTTAGGAGCAAAAACTGACAACAGATGGATTTTCCTTTCTGCATCTCTCTTTAACACTGCTGTGACATTCTTGTCTACTATCATAAATTCCATCCAAGTAGCACTTATCCAGAGGCATGTAAATATCCATGCACCTGTCCAATGCTTTTTTCTAATCAACAACTTCAGTGTAGGAAACTAAATAACTTCCATCAAGCATTTTGTTTCAAGAAGCAGCACTGAGTGTAGAAGTCAGTCTGAGCAGAACCTTAGCTAGGTTGTTTAGTGCCCTGGCTAATGTCACAATTTAATATCCTCTTCCACCAATTTTAAGTTGAGATCCAACAGAAAATCCTTGATTGTAAAAAAAAAAAAAGACTTCAGGCTAAGTGAGGAGTTAGTACGTATCCACATAGTAGCTCTTTTCTTTTCAGCATTGTTGTTAAATTGTAGCAAAGACCTATACTTGCTCCTTGCTATAGTTCACTGACTGTTAAAAAAGGATGCACCAACATGACATCCCTTTGATAATCTGCAATAAAGAGCTATACTAGTTCATTGCTATGGCCCTAACAAACACACAAACACTTACTGTCTGCCATTTAAGAAAGGACCCATCATCATCTCTGGCTGTATCTCTTAACAGCTTGTACTTACAGTATCCAACCTGTTCACCCTGCCCTTGCCAGGGCTTTGAGACCAAGTATATATCTGTGGAACTTTTGAAAATCAGTGTAGGAAGGCACATGCTATGCATGCTATAGCATGCACTTTTTAAAAGCAATTTATTTATTTCATGCAGTGTGATGTGCTAGAATTTAAACATTTAAATTGCCATAAGCCTGCCATGGTTGCATAGATGGATAAAGCCCTGACTATGGCCCAGGTGACATGGAATCAATTTGCAGCTTGAGTTCATGACAGTATAAGCAAGTAGGTTTGGTGTGCCCATTGTGGTTGGAACTCACTAGGACAGACTTGTACTGTTGGTTTTCCTAACAGAACTCAGGGAAACAACAGTCATATATGCTGCCTGATGGTAGAAAGGCCATTCTTGCAATGGTAAGCCACTTTCAGAAATGAAGTGAGGAGCTGCACTGATGCCCATTGCACAACCCACGCACAAGATGTTACTAGGCTGGTCGCAGTCCAATTGTCAAATGTCACAAATGTCAAAGGCTAAAGACTGAGCCAATAACATTGACCGACGTAACACTGAAACACAAAAGTGAATAGGGACTGCATTAGCTGAGACTGTGGAATAGCGGGGATTAGGGAAGTGACCCTTTCCCCATAGTGGTGTGATCTCAGAGATAGTGTATATAATTAACAAGGGATGTGGGGTGCAGGAATCAAATATTTGTTTTTGTGTTTTTTTTTTTCAATTCAATGTTTTGTCCATTGAGATTATCAATTCAGTCTTTAGCTATTAGACATAGTGACTGATAATCAGTCAGAGATCCATAGCTGGGCAAGCTGGGGGGAACATAGTAGGAAACACACTGGCCAGGTGCCTTGGTTTCCTCGTAGGCATTGAACATTGGTTTGAAGTTAGTCTGGGAGATGGTAAGTCAGGTTCATTAGACAGGGTTGATTAGGAGAGGCCCTAGGAGCAACAAATGGTCAGCTACTTGGAGCAAAAAGTCCATTTTTAAATAGCATCATTAATTTTATACTGCTTCTTTGTACTGTATTTCTTCCTAAGCTGAGCCGGAAAACCATCCATGTGACTCAGTGGTCTATCCCCACTAACAAATGATAAACAAATAAGTATTTTTTATGACAATAAAGGTGAGTTTAACTGTTTCTATGCTGTATAAGGGTAAAGTTCTGAGTTTGATGCAGATGACCTTGAATTTAATGCAGAAATTAGAAAAGCCAGAATGACAGAGTGAAAGTGAGTACTTATACCGATTTGCCCATCTGAGGGGTTGGGAGGTAGTCCAGTCTTTTACTCTACAGACACCCAGTGGATGTTGGCTGTAGAATCATGAAGCATAAGAACCTAACTGTATAGCTAGTTCTGTCAGGTGCTGAACATGTCCCTTAGACGTCTTTAGACCAAGTATGAAAGCAGGAAAATGTATGTCTGACAGCAATGAAGGCCACTCACATCAAACCATCAGTGAAGTGATTACGGAACAAAACTTCTAAACTCCCTGCACACTGTCATCTTCAATTTTCAGCTAACCAATGTCCCTGAACACTGGACTACAGGTGAAATGAATGTTGAAAAAAAGATCAATATAGGTCTGAGAAGGAAACACTTGGTTTTCTGAACTGGGTGGAATTATGTAACTGCTGCCATCAGTGAAAGTTTTAGAATTCATACAGCATATTTAATTTACCAGAGACATTTGATTTAATCTCTCTTGTAGGTATACTGGACAAACCAGAACGGAAAAAAATAACTTATATAATTATCTGGATCACAAATGTGTTACTTATCAGAATATAAAAAGTTAGAGTTGGGGGTATATTCTCAAGCACAGTGTACATGACCAGTGGAATACCACAGAGCATGATATTAGCCCCTTTTTATGTGGCATCTTTTCAGAGGTAAAAATATAGAATTTTCTGTGGGTGACAACATTTGCACATAACTGCAGGCTGGGAAAGGTTCTTAACTCTACCAAAGATGCAATGGCAGTACATTTGTGAAGGGCATAGGCAGTATGTTCTTATGGTGCACAGAAAACAGTCTAACATAAATAAATGTAATACAAATCGTTCAGGAATAATACTACAGATTTTAGTTATAAAACTGATAATGCTATTCTCAAAATGGGTACTGTCATAAGAGACCAAGGTAGACTTATAAATGCAAATGTTAGGTTGGATCAAAACATCTCCAACTTGGCTAAAAAGCATTTCAGATAACTCATCTAGTAGTAGAAGGATATTAAAATGATCCAGGGAAATGACTATGTCACTGTATAGAACACAGTCGGATGTTTTTTTTTTTTTTATTTTTATTTTTTGTTTTTTTTTTAGTACAATGAAGCTTTTTTTGCCTAACTTAGCATGTTACAAAGCTAGAAAAGGTTCAATGTTTTCCCACAAAGAAAATAACAGGAATACAAAATTTAAGCTACACAGGTAGGTTGAGTGAACTCTCTCTATACCTATACAGACTTGTGAAGGTTGACTTACATTTGCAGTTCAAGGACTTCTAAGACCTGCTTCTTTTTGAAACAGTGTGTCTGGAGTAGACAGCGTATGGGCATAATTTGTGACTAAAGTTTAGTAAAATAATGGGGAAAAGAAGATCAGTTGAATTAAGGTGTTTATCTAGAGTACAGAACAAACTACTCTTCCTGGTTAAAACTGAGTTTCCCTGTTTACTTTCATTATAATACTAGATAAATTTGTGAGTGATCACAAATACAGATACGAGAACACGTCAGTCAAGCCTGTAGTTAGATTGCAAACTTTATGAAGCTATGAGCTTATCAGCCTGTATAATTCCCTTTGTAATTCATACAGATTGCTGTGTGGGAGGTAATCAGATAACCTATGAGCAGTCAGGCAAAAGTATGAATTCAGAACTGAACCCAAAAGTATTACATTTCTCTGATTTGGTTGTCTGAGTTGTATATTTGGCTTGTAAGAAATTCAGTGAACAGACAGTAAACGTTCAAAGCTAAACTGATGAAACATGTAAAAACTTTACAGTACTTGTAAAGACACAATCATATAAAACCACAAAACACAAGAAGTGGTTATAAACAAAACCATAATAGCCTTTGCCCCAATTGCTCCCTTTATCCCTGCACAATTTAGTTCAGCAAATAATCCAGAACTGAAGGATTGGCTTAATTTCCTTTGGTTTACATCACTAAAAAGGCATTTTGTATAACATATGGGATTCACTAAACTCTGGGTAGGCTTCACCTTTGGCCTACATCACTTAAAGACATTTTGTATTACATTTAAATTTATCCTGGGGATTCACTAAACTCTGTTTAGACTTTGCAAGGTGAGCAGCAGTGCTAATTGCATAGGCATCCCTCAAACTGAATTTAAATGTAAACAAGGGCAGTTTTGCTGCATGCAACAGTGTTGCCAGCCAGGAAATCATGTAAAGCAGCACAAACAGCAGCAGACATGTAAACCTGATTACCTACAGACAAACTAGGTCTGCAGGATTGTGTGGAAAACCACAGTGACTACTAGGTTTATTAATAAAGTGATGTATATAGTTCTAACACATTACATAAAAGTGTATAGGCACGTACATCTCTCAAAATATTGGTACTCCATGGGATTGTATTGATGACTGCAGGATACACAACTATGCTCTTCTGAATAGACAGACACACACACACACACACACACACACACACACACACACACACACACACACACACACACACGCACACACACACACACACAAGTTGACTGCAGTGAAATTAGAACTACCTAAGTACACTGACTAGAGAACTCAGTACTTAACTCGAGTGGCACAGCACAAGTCTGACTTTTGCAATGCTGCAGGAAAATTTATAGTGGATAACATCAGCAATGGATGTCTGAGAGAAGACGTTGGGAGGCCTGAATGAAATGGATGTGTAGGCTTGTACAACTATCAAAATATTGGTGCTCCATGGGATTGTACTGATGACTGTAGAATACACAGTTATGCTCTTCTGACTAGACAGACACACATATAGCAGTTGATTGCAGTGAAATTAGACCCCCTACCTAACTAAATATACCAGCTAGAGAACTCAGTACTTAATGCAAGTGCCACCGTACAATTCTGACTTTTACAATGCTGTAGGACAATTTATTGGGGATGACATCATCATTGGATGTTTGAGAGAAGATGTTGGGAGCCCTGTTTGAAATGGATGGCTAGACATGTATGACTGTCAAGATATTAAAAATATGCATTTTACCAGACTGATGAGTGTGCAAAGTGTACTAGTCACTGCTGTGTTTCCAGTATGTGGGTGTACCTGAAAAAGACAGCTTTGCAAACTATATGCAAACAGCTGTCAATATTACTACAGGTATTAGAAAATCTGGATGTGTACTGTCAGTATAAAGATGTACATGGTAAAGAAGAAAGCATTTTTTAATGATTTCTGTGGTGTAGTTGATATATTTTGGAACAAGTACTGAGAGACCAAGTTTCAATTTCATGGGTAAAGTAACACATGGCTACAGTATAAATATGTGTTCTGTCCTTAAAAAGTGCCTTCCCCTTGTTTGTGTTTTATTACATGTGCCTTCATGGGATAACGACTAAGTGGGTAGAAAACATCAGTTTGTATGATGGTTGGCAATGTGGTTGTTCATGTGAGAGACATTTATACTGCTTTCCTCATTTTCCCTTAGTTAAGCAATGAGCAAACAGGAGCATCTGCTTCATTGATAAAATTATGAAAGTTGTATTGGTTTGCTTAATTCCATGCAAGCACATTAAGTGAATAGGTGTGGCAGTCAGCGGTGTGGTTAGTACTGAGTGTAAGAAACAAATGTGCTGATTCTGTGGCAGCAAGTGTAAAATCACTGCAAGATTTCTTTTTGAGCCCAGATAATACAGGGTTCAAATCCAGGTGCATCTAATAGTTTTAAATATGCATTTATAATGCAATTAACTAATTCTTTATTCTCCTACCACTGTGTGTTACCTTAGCACAGCATGTTAAAGCAGCATTGTGAGGAGGCAACCACACAACTGAAAAGTCATTCACTGGTCGTTCAGCATTGGTGCATGGTGCCAAACACTGCACAAACACAGAGACAAAAAGTGGAGGACTTCATTCGATTGTTTTCACTTAGGTCTGTTCATAGGTTCATAGGTAGGTACTAGGCTATCGGCCCAAGGGCCTAAGTAAGCCTAGCCAACAAAGTTCCCTGGCTTACGCCAACCCAAGAAAGTTAATTTCCTGTGCCCCAGTCAAGCAGAGCCACAGAAGTGATCCCCAGGGTGTATTTCTTATTTCCCATCCACTCATCAAGATTTTTCTTGAAGAGTGTTAAGGAACTTTGCTTGACATAGATGGGTAGCCTGTTCCAGAGTATGGGAAGTCTCTGGGACAGGAATCTATCCCTCCAGCAAGTCCTGTTTATTGTGGTGACAAGATTTAGGTCCCAAGAGCATGTAGCTCAGAGGGACTGGGATTTCTTTAGGTGTAGCATGTCCAACAGCTCTGGGTTTGACATAGCTTTATATGTTAGGCAGAGATCACCTCAGAGTACGTGATATGCTACAGAGTAAAGCTGGAGCTTTTTGAGATGATCAGTGTAGGGCATCTGTTTGAGGCCAGTAATTCTCTTTGTGAGGTACTTCTGTGGCCTTTCCAGCTGCTGCAGATGTCTTGTGAGGTACATTCCAAAAGGGGCGTTGTACTCTATAATGGGTCTAATGAGTGTCGAGTAGAGGGGAACAATGACCTCTTTTTTCCTGGATGAGAACCCTTTTGTGATGAGGTGTGCCATGTAGAAGGATTTCCTGACTACTGTGGCAATGTGATTATCGAAGGAGAGACTACTGTCCACCTGGGTCCCAAGGTCTCTTATCACACATTTGGTGTTAAGAAGACTGCTGCCTATGTGGTAGTTCATGGGTACAGAGTTTTTATCAAAGGGGATAACAATGCACTTTCTGGCATTGAGCTTGAGGCCATGGCTCTGACACCAGGCATCTGTCTCAGTGAGGCCCCTCTGTAGGATATTTACATCATTTGGGGACTCAACTATAGCTCCTAGTTTACAGTCATGTGTGAACTTCATTAGCCAGAATCTTCTGTGTTAGCCTGTACTTCAGAGAAGTAGATACCAAACAGGAGAGGTCCCAGGACTGAACCCTGTGGTACTCCACTTGCCACTGGTTTGAAGTCAGATTTGGAGTCTGCAACTTTTACAGTGTGGGTTCTCAGTGAGCCAGTTGGCAACCCATCTTGCGACATAGGGATTTATACCTAGTTTAGTGAGTTTAGCTATAATTCCAGAATGGGGGATGGTGTTGAAAGCCTTGGCTAGGTCAAGATAGGCTGTGTGAACCACCTTACCCTCGTCTACAGCTTTGGTGACTGCTTCAATGAAGTCAACCAGGTTCAGGAGGCAAGATCTGCCTTTCACAAACCCGAAATGCGTGGAGTCCAGAGTTTGGAGGTTACCAATGTCTTTGTTTATGAATTCCATGATGATATGTTCCATGGTCTTGCAGACCAGGCTCGTCAGGCTAATAGGGTGATAGTTCCCAGGATCAGTAGTGCCCCCCCTTTGTGGAGTAGGATAACTGTTGCTGTGCACCATTCAGTGGGCACAAAGCCTGACATGAGGCTATGATTGAACATGGTGCTTAGGTGGGGAGCCAGTTCGTTCTGAAGTTCATGTAGAATGCAGCCTGGGATGTTTTCCAGTCCCATGGATGCTGTGTTTTTGGCTTTAGAGAGTGCTGCTTTTACCTGTGAAGTTGTGATTACAGGGACTCTGCATTCTTCTTGTATAGATATGGGCCCTTTTGGGGGTGAGAGGGGGGTAAAGTTAGCACTGAACCTATCTGCCAGGATATTGGCAATATCAGTTGGTTCTGTAATTTTTGTGCCAACTCAGAGCAGATCTGGGAGTTGCCATTGAGATTCTTGACATAGCTATAGAATGCTTTGTGGTTGTCCTTAGAATCAGTGGCAATCTTGTTTTCATAGCTAGCTTTGGAAGATCTTATAAGGGATCTCAGCTTCTTGCTGAGGCTGACCAGAGAGCTACTCCACTCATGGAATTTTACTCTCTTTTGCAACAATTTCTTCCTTCTTTTGTAGAGTTTGTTTATGGCAGGGGACAACCAGATTGGCTTCCTTTTTTGGAGGATAGCATCTTGGTTCTGTTTGGGATAGCACAATCCATGCACTTGTGTAAGTGCTTATAGAGTGCATTTGTGTAGGATTCAGCAATCGTAACTATATTGTCCATCTGCATGGGTGTCATGATGTTCACCACTTCTGTCTTAAGAAGCATGAAATTGGCTTTGGAGAAATGTTTTACCATGGTTTCCATAATGGGGGGTGGGGCAGGATGTGGATATCTAAGATGATTAGCTTATATTCAGATCTGACCAACGAGGAGTTGACTTCAGGTGTGGAACACCGGTCATTCATGTTGGTAATGAATAGGTCTAGGATACCGTTGCCCCTGGTGGGGGTGTGGATAAGTTGATCCAGGGCATTGGAATTTATGAATTCCAGAAAGCGCTGAGCAAAGGAGTTGGTACATGAGTAGTTTTCCCAGTTAATGGTGGGGTAGTTGAAATCGTCCAATGTTAGGTTATTTGGTTGAACAGTAATATTTTCCAGTATATCAAGAAAAGAGGAGTGGGAATCCTGGGGCATGGTGGGGGATCTGTAGCAAGCTACAATTTGGATTACAGTTTTGTCTAGAGTTAGTTGCACTTGGATAACCTCAGCTGCATTATGCTGAGCAACTAGCCTGGAGGTGTGGATATCCTTAATGAATATGGACACACCTCCACCTTTGGTGTTCCGGTCCAGGTTAGATGGCCGAAAAGTGTGGTATGAGTTATAGCCTGGTAATGCAGGGGTGCTCTCTGGAGCCTTGAACCAGGTCTCAGTCACTGCACAGACATCAATGTTCTCCATTTTAAGGAGTGCCTCGAGTGAGTGCATTTTAAGATTTAGACTTCGAGCATTGAGTAGCATTACCCTCAGTTTTTGCTTGCCTGTTCCTGTTGTGGTGGTGAATTTGTCATTTGAACCTTGCCTAAAAAGGCACTATAGGGGAGGCAAGAGCCTTTGCCAGTATCCGGAACCCCAGGGGTGACAGGTGCTGGCCATCTCTGGCAAAGCATCATGGTCTGTCGACCATGTCGACCCAGGCAGACAGATACTGGATCCCCTAAGAATGACACCAGAAGCTTAGCCAATTGTTGAATTCAATAATTTTGTCCTTGTACTGCGGTAACATTCTGGGTGATGGCAGGATGCTACTCAGGGCTAGTGACATACCTGCCTGGGCTGCAAGATCAGAGAGTTCTTCCATGTCTCTTTTCATGTAGTCCAGGGAGGTAAGTCTCAGGTCGTTCACACCAACATGGACAATCACAGAGTCATATTTGTAATTGTTGTGGAGCGACCTGAGTGCGTGGGTTATGTGGCGGATCCTGGCACCTGACAGGCAGCTGACAGTGACCTTCTCCTTGTTTAGCCTGGTGAGTGGGACATCAGTGTGCCTGACTATAGAGTCACCTGTGATTAGTGTGTTGGGTACGTTGTTTTTCCTTATGGGCTGTGGTTGAGTGGCACACTGAGTCTGTGGGCTATGTGTCATTTGGGTTGTGTTGGTGGTGGGAGGTTGCTTGCGTTTCTGCTTTGGAGGTCTCTGTTGCTTGAGCAGATTATTACCGAGAGCCTCCACGAATGCTTTTGTGTTTCTATGTGTGGATTTTGGTGGGACTATGTGATGAGTGTGGTGTGGTTCAAGTGTTTACCTTCTCCTCTTGACTGTCAAGTTCACTCTTGGTTGGAGAGAGCTTTACCTCCAGTTTGGCTAGATAAGTGCATCTCTCACAGGTTGTAGTGTTAGGTGGTAGGAGGAGAGGGCTGTCTGTGTACATGAGACAATTTCTACATTGCCCCAAGATGCCCAGATTCATCAGATAGACAGGAGAGAACACTGGGAGCTGACCCTTGGACATGCCTGAATAAAAAACATTTTCCTCTAGACAAGTGGGTAAAGTGAGTACAAGAGCTGTTTTTCTCTAAGCAAGTGAGGAAAGTAAGTACCAAAACTGTTTTGCTCTAGGTAATGAGGAAGGGTGAGTGCTGTAGTAATTAGTAGGTTATTTAGTGCTTACAACAAGTTCTGAACAAGTGCTGAGCACGGATAAGCAAATTCAAGTGCTAAAACTAAGAATCTGTATCTGGATCTTGTTGTAGATAGGCAACTTAGTGCTTACCACTTCCACTGATAAGCTAGAAGGCTTTCCTCTAACACAGAAAGGCTTGGGGCACAGAAGCTTACAGTCCTGGATACAGCAAATCTGTATCTGGATTAGACTACTTACAGGAAAGGCAGAAAACAAGCTTGGAATTTATATATATATATATATATATATATATATATATATATATATATATATATTTTTTTTTTTTTTTAAGTTAAGTGGGTTGGCTTACTCAAAAAAATCTCTGTATTAGAAAGAATGAGCTAATGACAGTAGCAAAAACACTTTAAATGCAGTACAAGCTAGCACACTTGATTGTATAGCAATATTAAGGCAAATACAGTTTAAATAAACGCAGATAAGTTAAAAATGACAAAAACAAGTTTATGAAAAATCAAATAAGAGCACTTGAACACTTATAAGCACACAGAACAGCAAATTCAGGTATTAAGGTAGAAGACAGTGTGTTGTTTGTGATTCTATTTTTTGACCAGATTAAAGGAGTTAAAATGTGATAGATAGGAAAGTGGTGAAATGGAGGCAAGCAGGGAGCAGACCAAAGGGAAAGCAATATAGGAATGTGCAGGAGGGAGGTAGAAAAGAACCATAACTATCCACTTCTTCAACAGTGTAAATGAAAATATGCACAGAATATTACCTGAACATAGACTGTCACCTCAACAAAGAGGGGTGAGAGCAACTCAATCATGTTGTATATACAATTGGACCAAACCAAGTGTGTTGAGAAGATGTGTGTGAAGGGGACATCTATGCATGGGACTATATATATATATATATATATATATATATATATATATATATATATATATATATATATATATATATTTTTTTTTTTTTTTTTTACTTCAGTAAGCGAGGAATGTTGGGTAAGGGACATAGGCATTTCTGGGTCAGGTAAGTAGGGTAGGTGAGGAAGCAGATGCAAACAAACAGGACAAACAAGGCAGGACACAGGGATAGTGAGGGACATGGCAGGTTGGGGGACACCATGATTGGGGTTATTGAGGGGGCAATGGATGCCTATGCTCATCAAACATGGGGGTGGTTGAAAGCTAGCCTTCACCTACAGTAACAGGACTGTCATTACTGTCCCCTTACTCTTCCGGCTGTTGGAGTGCTTGATGTCTTCTCCTACAGATGTTGAAAGAGAGTATCCTCGCCATCTGGCATAGGTGTGTACTATTGGTGCTGTGCATGACCCTAAGCACAAAGCTAGGTAACTCCTGGCAGGTGATAAAATCCCCACATCTGCCAGTACTCTTGGAGGGTATAACAGCACCAGCTGCCAGGGAAGTGCTACTTGATGTGGAGGGCCAAGGTAGTGCAGGGGCAAAGGAAGCTGTACTGCCAGGTTGGGTCCTAGATGAGCTGGGAATCAGTAAAGGAGCCAGTCAAGCAGGATCAGGCTGAGCCATGGGGGGCTGGCCTATCTCTCTGTGCTGTAAAGCATTTTGTGATTTGTCAGAGATAGATGACATGGAAATGTTTTGACCACACATAGAAAAATAAAAAAAGAAAGATAAGGGTTTGGGGTAGAGAAAAAAAAGAAATAATTAGTACCATCATATGTGACATATAATACATTATCACAATAGTTAAGTATTTATGTATACTTCTTAACAACTACAAACTATAACTAACAGTTGTTCAAAGTAATCCTTGCAATGGGCATATATTGCACATATGCTTGGTCAAATTATATAGATTGTTAACAGCAGGGCATTTATGCCACTTCTATTCATAGGATCATAGGTGTGCAGTAGGCTATTGGCCCTGGAGCCTTCACAAGCCTAGCCCATAGGATGACCCTGGCATTGTGCCACCCGACCTTATTTCCCAGTGCCTCTGTCAAGTAGAGCTACTGGAGTGATCCCTGAGGTGAATTTTCTATTTCCCATCCACTCATCTAGATTTTTCTTGAAGAGGGCCAGTGAGGTGCTCTGTTTTACATGTATGGGAAGTCTATTCTATTGCATGGACAGTCTCTGGGTTATGAACCTGTCCCTCCAGCACGTTCTGTTGATTGTGGTAATGAGGTTGAGGTCTCTGGAGAATGTGGTACAGAGGGATTGGGATTTCTTTCGATGTAGCATTTCTAACAGAGCTGGGTCAGACATGGCTTTGTAAGTCAAGCAGAGATCGCCTCTAAGTAGGCGATATGAGACAGAGAATAGTTGGAGTTTTTTGAGTCTGCCCATATAGGACAAATGTTTAAGGCCTAGGATCCTCTTTGTGAGGTACTTTTGCAGCCTCTCCAGTTGTTGCAGGTGTCTAGTGAGGTACATGCCAAATGGGGCATTGTATTCAATGATTGGCCTAATGAGGGAAGAGTAGAGGGAGACAATGACCTCTGGATGCAAAACCTTTAGTAATGAGATGTGCCACATAGAAAGACTTTCTGACACAATGGCAATGTGGTGGTCAAAAGAGAGGTTGTTGTCAACCTGTGTTCCCAGATCTCTTATAACGCCTTCTGTGTTCAGTGGACTACCATTGTTGTGGTAATTCATGGGGACTGAGTTTTTCCCAAAGGGGATGACGAGACATTTTTTGGCATTGAGCTTAAGGCCATGGTTCTGACACCAGTTATTAGTCTCAGTGTGGCCTTTCTGTAGGATGTCAACATAACTTGGTGAGTTAATAATGGCTCCCAACTTGCAATCATCTGTGAACTTTGCAGCCAGAGTCCCTTCGTGTTGGCCTGGACTTTTGAGAAGTAGATACCAAACAGGAGAAGACCCGGGACCGATCCCTGTGGGACTCTACTCATGACTAGTCGGCAGTCTGACTTGGTTTCAGTTACTTTCATACTGTAGGTTCTATCTGTGACTTGCATTTACTGTTGAAATTATTATAATATTTTTGAAGGATTTTACTATATATTTGTCACTAGTAAGCCCACAATGTCTGACTACAGTATTAGACTTGATTCCTACAGTTGGCTTGTGCTATAGACTGAAGCACACATACTTGCATTTACAGTTAGGATACGCATACAAAAAGCACTGACCAGTGATGAACCACACAGAGAAACAGACAAGAATAAAACAGAGCCCAACAATATCCATGCTGAAACAAGACAGAAGCAGGTCACTCATAAAAATTTTCCAAATTTCTTAAAATTCCTCAAAGGAACTTTATTTAACATATGTAAGCACTTTCACAATGTTAGACATTGCTTCTTCAGACATAAATTATAACAACTGATCTACTATATATATATATATATATATATATATATATATATATATATATATATATATGCAAAAATGAAGCACATCCAACAAATAGAAACCTAAAAGAACACACACCCTCATCAAGAACCCCTAGCAACAATTTAAAAACCAAAAATTAAAGGAGAATCACTTAAAAACAAGTCATGGTTCCCTTAATTACTTAAGTTTCCTAGACTTTAAAACAGGTTTCAATGACAGTGAGTCACTGAGGCCATACCCACGACTTGCTCCCAGCCTCAATATCCATTGCAGCTCAATGCTCTCTGTTTTCTTCACCAAATTACCCATTCTCACACTTTCTTCAGCACATGCAAAACCTGAAACAAAAACACATGTTCATCCCCTATCTGCAGCATGTGTTTTGCTAAAGCAATATAATCAAGGCCCTTCTGGGTGCAATAAAGATAATCCCTAATACGCTCTCTCAACTGGCGATTTGTTTTCCCCACATAAAATTTAAAACAAACTTGACAATGTGCAACATAAATCATGTTTTTAGTGTTACAGTCAGCAGCTGCTCTCAACTGCCATAAGCAACCAGTGCCTGGTTGCCTGGAGTTCCAGGATTCAACCACATACTCACAAAATGCACATCCATTACACTTCCTAGTGGTTACTAACCTTTCCCTGAATGTATTACAGACCTTTGGATAACACAGCCTCTGCATCAATAACCTCTTATTCTTGTAGATAAACCTAGGCTTGGGTCCTACCAACCCACCAATCCTCTCATCCACTTGTAGAATATGCTAGTTCTTCCTTATAATGTCCCTCACATTACCAACATCCTGTGTACACGATAAAACCATTGGCACATTACCACTGTGCCACTGTCTACTTGACCTTGGCTTTCTCTCCCCAGTGAAATAAGGTTTAGCCCTACTACTTCTCTCCCTGATCATTTGCTCATGTGCTCTATCCACTTCTGCCTGTGTGTACCCCCTTCCTCTAAAGTCTTGTTTTAAATGTTCTAAAGTGCATTCAAACTCCTGAGTTTCATAAGACAAGCATGATATCCTCATGGCCTGACCTTTCACAATATTGGGATAAATATACTAGGGGGTTATACTGTCCCTGTGCAAAAATGCTAGGGGATAACAATCTTTTCTATGCATCCTTACCCTTCATAATCTCTACATCTAAGTACCCCATTTGGGTGGTGGAATATTTCATCATAAACTTAAAAAACTGCTACTGTTGTTCAACTTTCATACAAAGTCAGCCAAACTTGATTCATCCCCTTTCCATCCAAGGAAAAGATCATCAACAAAGCATCGATAAAAATTCACATTAGCATTCTGCGGGATGAAAATGTTATGATGCCATCACCAAGTTCGTGTATGAATTTGCACAACTAGTGTCCATCGCAATGCCTGATTTCTGCCAATAACATGTCCCATCAAACTCTCTTGATATAATGCCCATGCACTTACACTCATCCAAAGTCTTTAATATACTTCACTTCATCCATTCAACTACACTCAAATGAACAATCTTGTAGACTTTATCATCCTGTACCATAGTTCTCATACCATCAAAGTAGTAGCTGGCATCAAACACAACCACTGGTCCCCCCTTTGCTGCTGGTCGGATAACCACATTCATATTATTTTGTAAACTGCACAGAGAGTTGTTTGAGTTTTTTAAAGTGGATGATCCACTTATTCCTCAAATGCATTGACTCCCAAAAATCCACAAGCATTCCACCAAGCCAAAATTTAGGCCTATAGTGGCTGGGAGTGGATGGTTGATCGAGACCATATCTATATACTTGTACAAACAGCTTAGGGTTGTGCTAGGTGAATGCCATACTGTCCTAATATTTTTGGAGTGATCTGTTTCAAGCTGTAACAGATCCTATGAGTATGGGAATGGACATCTTGGTCAAGCTTGATGTGGTGTAATTGATCATCTCTATACCCAATCAGGAGGGTATAGCTATGGTTAAATCATATTTGACCAGGAGTGGTCAGTTGGGTAGTCAGCAGGTGGATTTGTTATGCTTACTTTTAGAGTTGATATTAGAGCATAATTTGTTTTTGTTTGATGTGACATGTTGTTGTCAGAAATCAGGTGTTGCAATGGGCATTACTTGTGCTAATTCGTATGTGAACTTGGTGATGGTTGAGTGGGAGTATCATAACATTTTGAGCACGCAGAATACAAATGTGTGTTTTTACTGATGCTTTGTAGATGACCTTTTCCTTGAATGGAAAGGGGATCAATCAAGTTTGGCTGACTTTGTACGAAAGTTGAACAATAGTAGCAGGTTTTTGAAGTCAGCCTGGGTACTACTACTCGCCTCTACATTTTCAGCCACTCTGTCCAAGGAAACATCAGTACCAACAAGCAGCTGTGGCTCACCTTCAGACTCACTGTTACAGGGTAGCTCACTCCCCAAAGTAACCACCTTGCCAATCCTGGCTGCAAGTGTGTGATCTGCCTGAGTCTCCCCAAGGCTACCAGACCCACATGCTTGTCTCCAAGCCTGACTGTATGTAACTGCAATAGCACATGGTACTGCCTTATCAAAATCCTTCCCTATCAGGACATCTGCAGGATGGCAGTTTGGTACCCCTGTTGTCTCATGACAACCTACTATTGGCATTTTGTCATTCCCACTTACTGGCTCTCTCACCTTTTGTTCCCCACATTGCCTCTGTGAACATCTATATGCCACATTGCCCCACTGGTTGCATTCAAAACATTTAACCCTAGGTCCTGGACATGTACCTGGACTAGTGGCTTCACCTGCTACTGGCAGATTCTGTCGGGGCAGTCTGGGCTGCCCACCATGGGTTCCCTTAGACCCATGAGCAGCACTGGGGGTCCCTTTCCTGTGCAGGGATGCTTGCTTGCTAGATATAGGTCTCCCTTCTTCCCCCACTCATCTACAGTAGAGCATTGTCTATCAGCTAACCAGATCCTTATGTACACAGGCAAAGTGCTAAGGGCTTGTTCTTCACCAAAAGGTCTGCCAGCCCTTCGAAAGTGGTGACCTGACATCCACTCACTCACCTATGAAAATAAGTGCTGAGTTCAGCAACATATTTACACATACTTTTATCTGCCGTGTGTCTATGCTCACAAAACTTTTTCCTATAAGCTTCAGGTGTTAGCTTAAAAAATTCTAGCAAACAATTATTTACAACATTATAATTTAAAAAGTCAGCATCAGACAGTTTGGAAAGTACATTTACAGCTTTACCATGGAGTAAGGGGGTCATGAACTATACCCAGAGCCTTTGGTCAACATCATACTGTTTACATACTCTCTCAAACATATCAATGAAACTATCAAAAAGATCCCCCTCTGTAAACTGTGGAAGAAATTTACTGACCTTTGTTGCTTCTGGGGTTCAGTTACTCCCGTCCCCATTACCTCCATGACTCTGGTGAAGAGTCAGCATTTCATTTTCATGTTGCTTCTGCCTGTCCTTCTCCTCAGCTTCCAAGCATAGCAGTTTCTCATTTTCCTCAGTCTCTAGATGCCTCAGTCTCTCTGCTGCTTCTGCTTCCAAATGCTTGGCCTCCAACTCAAGTGTCTTTAGCTCCAGATGGATTTTTAAGTCCTCTGTAGAAAGGTTGAGCTGTCCATTCTCTGAATGGTATACATCTCCCAGGCCAGTCTGATCATCCTCCTGGTTGCTATTTTCTGATACAGCTGTGACCAAACCTGCAATCATGTCTCCTTTAGTCAGGTTTCCATGCACCAGTCCTTTAGCCTGGCACATCTCAGCCAACTGGCTCCTTGTCAGATTAACATACTCCTCTGCTGACATGCTTGCCTGCACTCCCTGACTATCTAAGCTAACAAAATAAATAAAACAATTGTGATCTGAACTCTGAATATTCATTGCATGGCTGATTTAGAGTACAAAAACACCTTCAGTGATCACTGTACACAAGCTACAGGAATTCACTATCCACACCACTACAAGCCAATTAATATGTGATGTGGCTAACTCACCACTATCAAACAATTAATATTTGATGTGGATATCCCACCACTGCCAAACAATTAATATGTAATGCACATGCACTGGTCCAGTGATCATGGAGCCTCAATCCTCACCACTAGCACCAGTGAGGGGCATCCACATTGGGAGGATAACAAGCACACACACAATAAAGTACAATTTCCCTTAAGAGCACACAGAGATCACAGTCAGTTTGGGGCTGGTTTCTCTTTTCTCTCCAGATCCCCAATAAGACTCCCCAATGGCATAGCTATAGGGTTCAGATCTCAACTGAGTAGTCAAGCCAAAACCTCCAGGAGCCTCTCTGTCCAACCAGTGCTTTGTGTCCCTGCCCAAGTAGCTGACACATACACTTTGAGATTTGATTTATATACAAACACACAGACACTCCTGGGAAAGGCTGGCACAGATTCACTAGCTATGCCCCCTTCTGCCCAGGCTATAAAGTAGTAATCACTGCCACCAACTACTCTTATCAGCTACTAATAAGGACCTTCCCAAAGGGTGATCAATTCTACTGTGTAATGTTACTGTTATCCAGATAGTAAGTGTGACAAATGGCATGGCTATTGGAGTGGCTTATACAGTATCACCAAATACATGCAAGTACTCTAAGAGCTTAAATATCTCTACACAAAACAGCCACAGTTAAAAGGTGTAAAAATATTTCATAATGAATAATAAAAACACAAGACAATACTTATTAACTCAACACAATGACATTAGATAGTTCAGAAATCACAGGAAATACTTTAAAACAACATTGTAGGATAATCTCACATAAATATAGAAAACAGCTAGACTAAGCTTACAATTTCTATCTATCTCTAAGAGAAACTATGTTTTAAATAAGAAACTATGTTCTAAATAATTTTACTTACAGAGCAAGGCACAGTGCTGGTGAGTTGTCAGATCTGAAGACAAATACAAAATGCTATTCTTACTTTCCGAGATAGCCCTTAAATTGATAATACACATTACTGCTGAGTCATTTCAGATTACATCATTCTTGTCACCTCTGCTGAAGTTTCCCAGGCTCACAGAACTCAACATTGTAACATTTCTTTTTGATCTGCACCTGCCAAGATGCCACAGCAATAGAAGACACTTTACATGTGAAACCTAGTAATTATCTATGTCTTAAGACAATAGAAAGAATTACTAGCTGCAGACATCCTGTCTCCAAGCTTGAGCTCACACACATTCGTAAATTCTTTATCAGCTTTCTTCCAGCAGGGTGCACTGTGGTTACATTTTTGAAGCTTAGCACATAACACAGTTTTCTTACACTTGTGAAACCAGCCTATGGATCATATTAATATTTACAATGGCATATAATTATTTACAAAATTCTGGCTGGCTGGGCTGACAGCTCCTCAGTTTTTTACAACTTTCTCTTTAGATATGCTATGTGGATCATTGTGTTTAGCAGATGAGATACACATGCATTTGATTCAACGGTTTATGTATTGATTATCACAGAAGTAAATTACATGACATTTATTCTAATTATCTTTTTCCCATGTTTGAGCTAAACCCTACATTGTGCAAATAGTGGATTTAAAAAATCAAATAAAAACATAATAAAATTGAATTTAGTACACATTAAAGATTTTTAAACAAGTCTGGATTTGAACTGTCACGTCAGTGAACCTACAAAACACAGAAAGGGTGTCTTATCCCTCTTTGTCACAGAAACAGATTTGCAGCTGGCATGGACATCATTGTGCAAACAAGCAAGTCCAAAATCATCCACAGTATTAACAAGACATTTGGCACTAGTACACTGTTAGCTGTTTGTACATGCGTTAATTTCAGATAATGCAATAAGTGATCACACAACCATTTATTATTATTGTTTGCAGCAATACATCTCTGTCTTATCTTTGTATGGTGTACTTTCTTCTCTTATCTGAGCTGTAATCTGAGACTTGCAGTCTGTAAGGCATTTTTGTATCATTGTTATTGGGATGATTTTTGTATCATTGTTATTAAAATGTGTAAGAATATTAAATGGCAATGATTTACTGGATTTTCTCACATGTAACAAGGGAAAAATATATATCTGTATATATATATATATATATATATATATATATATATATATATATATATATATATATGTGTGTATATATATATATATATATATATATATATATATATATATATATATATATATATAGGTTTACTATTAAAATGTCGAACGGCACTATGTCGACTGTACTATAGTCGAACACGAAAGTTCGAAAATAGTAATGTCGACATAAAAAAAAAATCTAGGAATGGTTTTTAACATGGTCGAGGTAGGTATTCAGTAGTATTCAGAACTACAAACATCTCCCCTACCTCGACCCATGTTAAAACACAGTCCTAGATTGTTTTTTTGTCGTCGACATTACTATTTTCAAACTTCCGTGTTCGACTATAGTACAGTCGATGTAGTGCCGTTCGACATTTCAAAAGTAATATATATATATATATATATATATATATATATATATATATATATATACTTATTAGAAGTTTGCTGATGTTATAATCATTTTTTTCAGGGAATTTACTTTCTCAGATATACAGCCTTATTAATTTTCCTCACAAGTGTTACTGTTACAACCATTTCTCTTTGTACTCTTCTGTGATAATTCAGTGAACATGTCCTATAGTGTCAATGACACAGGGGTTTTAGCCTGCTAGCTTGGCCCATAGACACCTCTAGGGGAGTGCTGGCACAGGTAGAGGTGATTGGCAATAGCATAAAAATGACTGTTCTGTGGTAAATGTATCCACATGTTTTTGGGGTAGTTTGAAAACATTTATAACAATTGACTGATGTGTTATTCCTTG
Source organism: Protopterus annectens (assembly GCF_019279795.1). Classification (NCBI taxonomy): domain Eukaryota; kingdom Metazoa; phylum Chordata; order Ceratodontiformes; family Protopteridae; genus Protopterus; species Protopterus annectens. The sequence continues at coordinate 581,110,736 of NC_056731.1, forward strand.
TTTGGTACAAAAGGCCATTTGCCTGGGGTATGGCCAAGACAGCAAGCAGATAACAGCTGAGGAATTTTGCTCTGCTTCCTTCATATATATTTTGACAGGATTACCTGGTCAATTTTCATCAAAAACTACTTAAAAAGCTGAAATATTGTGTTGGAAACCTTCAGGAACATTTTGGTGGAAACATTTTTAAAATTTCAAATATTTTCCTGTCAAAATTTCAAGACAAAAAGACACACTACAGGAAGATGAACCACTCTAAGACAGCTAAAGAGGAAAATTCTGTGAAAAACAAAATACAGACTATTCTCAGCAACATACAAATCTATCCTTAAAACTGGATAAATTGGACAATAAATTGAACAAAATAAAATATGACTGTGCAAAGCAGATTTAACTAATCAAAGAAATGATGAAACAGCAGAAAATCCAGGTATCTGCTATGGAAGACTTTATCATAGACATAGATAGTAGACATTCAGAGGGAGAATATAGATTGATTTCATAATGCAACAAAATAATAAATTCTAGGACAAAACTGATGATTTGTAAAACAGAGCAAGGAGGAATAAGAACTGAATATATGGAGTTCCTGAACAACTAGAAGGAGAAAATATCATAGGATCATAGGAAGTTACTAGGCTATTGGCCCTGAGGCCCTTACAAGCCTAGCCAAGAATTTATCCCATTTTCCGACAAGTCAGCACTTGATGCCCCTGTCCAGCAGGGACACAGGGGGAATCCCAGGGATGCATTTTCTTTTCCCCATCCAGTTATCCAGCTTATGCTTAAAAAGGGTTAATGAGGTACTCTGCTTAATGTGGAGAGGGAATCTATTCCATAGAACGGGAGTCTCTGGGACACAAATCTGTCCTGCCAACAAGTCCTATTGATTTCATAGACCAGGTTGAGGTTGTGTGTGTGGGTTACTTGAGTGGAGCTTGGCTTACGTATATGATCTGAGATTGCTTTGTATGCTAGACAGAGGTCACCTCTAAGGAGTCTGTATGAGACTGAGTAGAGGGATGGGGTTTTTAGCCTATCTGTTTAGGGTAGATGTTTGAGGCCCTGCATTCTGCTGGTGAGGTACCTCTGCGGTCTCTCCAGCTGTTGCATGTGCTTTGTGAGCTACGTGCTAAAAGGGGCATTGTACTCAATAATAGGTCATACAAGGATGAATTCAGGGATGTTATAACCTCCTTGTCCCTGGATGAGATACCGTTACTAATGCAGTGGCTCAAGTAGAAAGCTATCCATACAATGAAGGCAATATGGTGGTCAAAAGTCAGTTTGCTATCAACCTGGGTGCCCATGTCCCTCACAACTGATTGCATGCTTAGGACCTTGTTATTAATGTGATAAATTGTGGGGATGTCACTCTCCCCAAAGGGGATGATGATACATTTTTGGCATTCAGTTTGAGGCCATGTTTCTGGCAGCAGTTATTTGTTTGGATGAGACCCACTTGGAGGATGTCTACATCACTAGCGGAACTGATGACAGCGTACAGCTTGCAGTCATCTGCAAACCTGGTCAGCCATAGCCCATTGGTTTTGGCCAGCACCTCAGAAAAATATATCCCAAACAACAGACACCACAAGACCAATCCCTGGGGTACACCGCTTGTTATGGGTCTACTGCTTGAGGTCGCTTCTGCTATTTTGACTAGGTAGGTTCTATCAGTGAGCCAGTTTGCTACTCATCTGGTAACATACAGATTGATGCCTAGTTGAGAGAGTTTATCTATTATACCCAAGTGGGGAACAGTATCAAAGGCTTTGGGCAGGTCAAGTTAGATGGTGTGCACCGTCTTCCCCTCGTCCATTGGGTTAGTGACTGTCTCAAAGAAATCAACCAAATTTAACAGGCATGACCTCCCCTTGATGAAATCAAACTGTGTGGGATCGAGTGTTTGGAGTTTGCCAATGTCCTTGTTTATGTCGTCCATGATAATCCATTCCATGGCCTTGCAGATCAGGCTAGTTAGGCTGATGAATCTATAATTTCCTGGATTGGTGGACACTCCACCTTTGTGCAACGGGATGACAGTGGCTGTCCTCCACTCAGCTGGGATGAAGCTGGTATGCAGGCTTTGGTTGAGTAATGGTGCTGCAAGTTCCTGCATGAGTTCATGTAGGGTACAGCCTTGGATGTTATCGGGTCACATGGAGGTTGGAATTTTTGCCTTTCAGAGGGCAGTGATGACTTGCTTCCTAGAGATAAGGAGAGGGGGACAGGTACTGGGGATGTCCTGATTTACTGACGGGGGGGACAGAGGGGTGAAGTTTTCAATGAACCTGTCTGCCATCAGGTTGGCTATATCTAGTGTGTTTGTGTATGTGGTGCCCTTGACCACCAGTTCTGAGCAGATCCAAGTGCTTCCTTTGAGATTGCAGACATATGTGAAGAAGGCCTTATGATTGTCTTTAGTAGATGTGGCCAGTTTGGACTTAAAGTTTGCTTTGGAGGATTTCACTTGGGCTCTTATTTGCGTGTTCAGGCTAAGGATAGATTGCTTGCAATTAGGCACCTGCTCCTTCTTGGTCCTTGACAGCAATTTTTTCCTTTTATTATAGGGTTTACTTATTGCAGATGTCCACTAGATAGGTTTAGTCTTCCTTGAGGAGGAGGATTTTGTCCTGTCAAGTATTCCTGATTCCATGTAGCTATATAAATGCTCATATAGTACTTTGCTGTAGGTTTGGACATATGTGCCAGTTCCTATGGAGGGGGAGGGGGCTGAAAAACTGTTTGTACCTTCCCTCAGGAGGTTGTAATCAGCTTTGGAGAAGTTTTTGTGTTTAACCCCTAGCTAGGGGGGGTCAGGGAGATGATGACTTCAAAAGTGACTGCTTTGTGGTCAGATCTTACAAAGGAGGATGACATTGTAGGGATGCTGCAGTGGTTACTCATGTTGATTAATACCAAGTCAAGATATTACCACCTCTTGTGGGGTGTCGATCAGCTGGTCCAAGGCATTAACTTTGATGAAATCAAGGAATCCCTAGGCATTTGTGTTTTGGCATGAGTAGTACTTCCAATCTATGGTTGGGTAGTTAACGTTGCCCAGGATCAGGATAAAGGGTTGAATCTTGATAGATTCAAAGAGTTCCAGATAGGTGGAATGGGCATCTTGAGTCAAAGTTGGGAGCCTGTAGCTAGCTATGATTTGAATAGGTGCCTTATCAATGATAAACTACACCTGGAATGTCTCCTGTATGTCATACTCTTTGACCAGCCTGGAGGTGTGTATTTCTTTACTATATATTGAAACTTCACCTCCTTTTGCTTTGCTGCCCATGGTTTGCAGTCTGAATGTATGATAGGATGAGTAACCTGGTATGGCTGGGGTACTCTCTGAGGCTTTAAATCAGGTTTCTGTGACTGCACAAATATCAGCATCTTCCACGGTTAAGAATGCTTGCAATTATTGCAGTTTCATGTTTAGACTCCTAGCATTTAGCAGCATGACCTTTAATTTGTGTTTTGATGAAATTTTCATGTTAGTAATTTTGACCTCATGACATTGCCTAAAAAGGCACTATGGGGGAGGCAAGAGCCTTTGCCTGAAGCCCAAGGGAAACAGATGCAGGCCATCTCTGGCAAAGCATTGTGGTCTGTCAATCATGTCTTTCCAGGCTGTCAGTTACTGGATTTCCTTGTAATGACACCAGAAACTAAGCCAATTGTTAAAGTCAGTCATTTTCTGTTTGTATTGAGGCATCACTCTGGGTGACAGTAGAATGCTGCTTAAGGCTAGGAATATACCAGCATGAGACACACATTCAGTGAGCTCAGTTTCTCTTCATATAGTCCAGGGAGGTACGTTTCAAGTCATTCACGCCAACATGGACTATGACAGAGTCATAACAGTACCTGTTGTTGAGAGACTTGTGTGCATAGGTGATATGGCAGATTTTGGCACCTGACAAATAACTAACCGTGACTTTCTCCTTATCCAGCCTGGTGAGGGGCACATCTGTGTGTTTCACAACAGAGTCTCCTATGACTAATATGTTGGGTTTATGTTTAGGCCTTCGTGGTTGTGAGACACAGGTGTGTAGACTATGTGTGGTGGGCAGTGGCATTCATGTGTGTTTTTGCCTCAGAGGTCTCTTTTGTTTGGGTATGTTTTTGTTGAGGACCTCCGCATATCTGGATGTGTGCTGTGTAGGTGTGGGTGGAGTCTGAGATGTGGTGTTTGTGTTGACAATCTTCAAAGTGCCAGATATACTGGCTTGTGAGGGAGAGAGCATAGACTCTAGGTTCTTAATGTAACTGCATCTCTCACAAATTGTGTTCCTAGGTGGTAGTAGTAGAGGGTTGTCCATGCACATGAGGCAGTTGCTACACTGTCTTAGGATGCCCATATCAACCAGACTGGCAGGAGAAACCATAGGAAATTGTCCATCCATATTTGTCAGAATCTGAGGGAGAGAAGCCAGAGAGAGCTAATGGGGTAAAGGATGGAAGGTTTAAGAGGAGTACTCCTAGGTGATCACACAAGTGCTACTAAGGAAAAATTTGTAACTGGAATACCTCACCATTGGTTAAAAACAGTACCAGAGAGAGCTAATGGGGTAAAGGGTGGAAGGTCTAAGAGGAGTACTACTAGGTGATCACACAAGTGCTACTAAGTAAAACTTTGTAACTGGAATATCTCACCATTGGTTAAAAACAGTGCAGCTTTGGTGTGCAACATACAAACAAGCCCAAACCAGCTCAAATGCAGAGTTTAAATACCACAAAAAATAGAAGATTCTAGTGGCACAATAATGTACCCAATCCTGCTAGCCCCTGCTTCCTTTACCAACCAACTTGTGCCAGACAAGGTGCAGGCAGTCCTGTTACTCTTACTAGCAGAGAATATAGGCCCCTACCAACACAAGATGGTTGCCAGAAACACGGAAGACAGAAACAAACAGCTCTGGATGCAGCAAACCTGTATCCAGACTATGCTACTCAAGTTAAGGGTTAAGAACATAGTAAAACTCACAAAAAAGCACAGATTAACCACTTACAGACAAAGAACTCACAGTGTGAAAAAATACATTTAAACAGTAATGAAATGCAGTAAAATGCAGTTAAACAGTAATGAATTGCAGTAAATAGCAATGAAATACAGTCAAACAGTAATGAAAAGCAGTTAATCAGTAAATTGCTTTAAAACAGTGCAAATGTGATAAATTAGCACACAATATGATAAAAGTTTTATCAACCTGGATTCCTAAAGCACTAAATCTTCCTGAACCTCTTTCATTTGGGATAGAAAGAGCTCATAGATCTCTGACTATTTTAACACCTGGCAAAAGAATGTCTAATCCATGGTCTATAATTGTCAAACTTATTTCTACTCAAGATAAAGATCTAGTTCTGAAACAGCCTGGTCAGCTTCTCCCATAAAACTTGGTGACTCTTTCATCAGATTTGATAATGACTACTACCCCCAGGTGGTAGCCTGTATTCCTCGGTTAAATTCGCTGAAGAAAGCTGGCATATAAACCCACATACTCTATTCTGTAAAACTGAGACTGAGACTATTCTTGTCAGAAGGGAAGAAAACATTTGATAGCCTTGATGACACAATGTCTTTTGTTCAGAAAAACAAACTACTTAACTCTACTGAGGACATGGACCTAAGTGTATCATTAAAGAGACAAGCTATTAGAAATGACTGGTCAGTTAAAGAATAAAAAAGCTCAGAGATAATTAAAGTTACTTATTAATGTTCACCTCTTGATATAGTTTGCTTATTAAGCTGCTTCCAAGTGAAATCAACTGAAGGCAATTACCTTTTTTTTCTTTTTTCTTTCTACTATAACATTCTATTTTAGAAATTAGCAGTCTCCCTATTAAAGTAATATTGTATTTTGTACACTAGATGGAGCAAAACTACATAAGAATACATTCAAAATCTAACAGAATATAAATCAAAAGAAATATATTTAAATAACCATTCTTTTCCTTCCTTTCCTTTCTTTTTATTCTTTATCTATTTCTTTACAAATTAACAAGTAACAACATATTCCAAACAAAAGGAGACTTGACTGTAAGGTGGCTGGACTGCTAAAATATGTATGCGCAGTAACAGATGCCTTGAAACCTTTTATTGTTTATTTACTTAATATTTTCCTTATGCAGTTGTGCTGATACTGGAATACAAAGACAAAATATGTGGTGCGTAATGTTGTTTTAAAGTTTTTCCTTTATAGTACAGTTAGAATGTGTCAACTTGCTATGCTCATTTGAAGCTTTAAAACATTTTTTTGTGTAAAAATCCGGCATACAGAACAAATCTGTGAGCCCTCTGTGCTTAATATTCACTTTCCTATCCCTTTTACCACAAAAATACTACAGAAGAGTTTAAAGACATTTTTTACACTTGCAATGACTTGCTGGTTATTTCTGCTGCACAGGAAAACCATCCTGAACAGTTTGCAAGTTAGAAGGGAAATGCAGCATGGCCTTTAACCTTTCAAAATCAGGAAACAAACGGAAAGCCAAAATGGAAAGTAAAAATGAGTTTTTGAACTTCTGGATACTTAAAATCATGTTTCAAGTATTAAACAACCAAATTGTGAGTAATATAAATATTTTATAGCAGTTTTATAACCTTAAGATAAGTCATTTTAATGCATATGTCTCATGGCCGGCCTTAGGCATAGGCGAACTAGGCAACCGCCTAGGGCGCCGTACAGGCCGGCCTCATAAGGGGCGCAAAATCTCAAAACAAACCAAAGTTAAAAAGTTAAACTTTCTTTACTTTTTAACATTGCACCCGATACCCGTTTGTACACAGTAACAATGCGCCCTCCCCCCACAACTGACGACACGAGCACACAGCATAGAATGTCCCCCTCCCTACGTTGTTCTTCCATTCCCTCCCCCCTGTGTGATGTATGGTGAGTCTTTTTTTTTTTTAAAACCAGCTGCCTAAATCATTAAAGTTGCAGCCGGATTTCTTCTGCTTTGTGTTTCTTTAGTTAGAATAAGGCTGTACAACTTGCCGTTTTTTTGCTTTCCCAGCTGTATTTAGAAACATGATGTGCACGTGGTCTTGGTTCGTTGGTAATGGCAACCGATTTCGTTTTATTGCTGCAAATGATAGGTGTATGTGTTTTTGTGTATGTAACTGTTCGATCATGATCTACCTAGCCCTCTTTTTACACTCGCTAAGCTGTTTTATTTATTTTTTTATGTAAAACTCAATAAACAGTTTAACGAGTGTAACAGAAGGGCTATGTAGATCATGATTGCACAGTTATGCACACAAAACATGTTGCAGTCGATAATTGTGTAATGTAAGGTAAAAATGTGCCCTGAAATAACTGTAGCCTGCTTGACATATTTTGCTTGTTATGCTGCTTTCTCTTGCCTCCTTCTCCGTTTTACAACTAGCCTGTCAGTAAGTTGCTTTTCTGTTATGCACATTAAGGTAAACACAAGAGAGATTTTTGTGTGTAATGCTTCTGCTGCTTCCTCTCCATTAAGGAGAGATTTTATGTGCAATGCTTCCTCTCCATTAAGGAGATTTTGTGTAATGCTTCTGCTTTCTCAATGTTAAGGAGGGATTTTATGTGCAATGCTTCTGCTGGTCACTCACCATTAAGGAGAGATTTATGTGTGTGTGTGTGTGTGTGTGTGTGTGTGTGTGTGTGTGTGTGTGTGTGTGTGTGTGTGTGTGTGTGTGTGTGTGTGTGTGTGTCTGTGTGTGTGTGTGTGTGTGTGTGTGTGTGTGTGTGTGTGTGTGTGTGTGTGTGTGTGTGTGTGTGTGTCTGTGTGTGTGTGTGTGTGTGTGTGTGTGTGTGTGTGTGTGTGTGTGTGTGTGTGTGTGTGTGTGTGTGTGTGTCTGTAAAATGTCCCGGTTATGTATAACAGGCAGTTAGACCTACCCCAGGCTCAAACCCTATACCTTGCATACAGGAGCCTGCATTCTCTACCCACATCAGCACTTGTCATATTCAGGAAGTTCAGTCCATAGCTCTCAACTGTGTACATATTCACATTAAATTACATTAAATTGTGTGGTTTTCTGGCAAATCAGTGAGGATGGAATTCACTAAATCATGATAGCCCTTTAAGTTTTAGTCTTCCTCTCTTTTTTGGAAACACATGGTTACACAACATAATTTTAGCAATGTTCTAAGATTATACAAGCAATATTTAAAACATGCCCCTGGTTTTGGGCCCCCCCCCCCAATTTTTGGCTTGCTCCAGATATCTTCTGCTGTAAAATTGAGAGATCTAGTTATGCCAAGTGGATGGTGCATTGGTAGTGTTATTGCCACACAGCAAGAGGTTCTCTGGTTTGATTCTTGGCTGTGGTGCCTTCTGTGTGTAGTCTGTATGTCCTCCCATTGTTTGTGTGGGTTTCTGTGGCTGCTCTGGTTTCCTTCCTCCCCTGTTACAATGACATGTGTCTGGAGCATTTCTCCCTGGGCCTTTGCTGAAAATTGGCTTTGTTGCAAGTTGAACTTTCCTGGTAAACAAATGTTAAATAAAGTTTGCTGAGAGCTTCAGGAGAAGAGTAGTTTAGTGATGCTTATTCCGCGTCTGTTTGCATTGTTAGTAGCACAACAGGTAGTAGCCTTACTTTTGAGGCAGAAGGCTGAGGGTTCTACTCCCACATTATGCCAACGGATCACTGATACTGCACTTTGTTGTACTTTAAAGGGAGTGGATGCTGCAGTCCTGTGAATGTCCTCCTTTGGAGCAATTACCTAGTAACTATGAACCATTTATCATGTTGCCATCCATTCCCTATTGCAAAAATTACTAGCTTATCATTCTTTAATTTAACATAGACCATTTATTCTTCAAGGGCAACAGCCACTTTATTTGTAGATGAAACAATGAAATATAGAGTGGTTTCCTAGCAACAACCTCTTCATTAGTGATAGATCCCTTTAATGTGGAATTATTTAGATTACTTACTTCTGCAGAGAGTTTTCATGTTTACTGATATTGGTGAATTGTAATGCCAGAAGTTTGAGTGGCCTTTTATGGTTGAAATTTTCTGAAATGGGTAGTGTCATTGGTTCATAAATTTTGTTTAATTGCTTACTAGAAGACTGTTCAAAACTACAAATTTAAAACACAATCTAACAACTGGTGCTGTATTGTACAAGGAATATAATTTAATATAATCATGAAGGTGAATCATAGAATGTATACACATATGCATGGCCCTAAACATGTTCAACACCAGCCCAGAGAAAAGTGTGAAAGGCTCAATCATCGGCAACGTTTAAGCTTTACTCTTGTTACCAAAGCAATGAATGAATTTAAAACAGCTACATTACCTTGACCTGGCCAAGCCTTTTGGCAAAATCCCCTATTCAGGTCTAGTACAACAAATGATTAATGTAGGTTCAAACACTTGCATCACTAGCTGGATTGGCAACTTGAGCACAGGATGCAGGGGATCAAAACAAAGGAAGAAACCAGTCACCAATGGAGTCCCCTAGGGTTCGGTACAGATCCTTTTTCTGTTTGGCATATACATCTCAAAAGTAAAAGGAAATACCAAGTGGCCTTGGCCAGTTAATTTGGAGATGACTGCGAGCTAGGGGCAGTTACTGAATCCCCAAATGACTTAACCATTATGCAGGAAGGTTTGTCCCAAGCAATTGATTCATTAATTCCTGGAAAATCTTCCAGGAATTAATGAATCAATTTCTATATCAAGTATATTAAAATTGAAACATATATTAGGTTTATATCTACTATTTATTGTTTTCAAGCTTATAAATTATTGTATAAATGCAAGTTGATTATGGCATTTTACATTTTTATTGTTTGTATTAGGTTAATATTGATTTTAGTGACTAAATTGATGAGGTTTCTTTAAGATTTAATTATGTACTAATAGGGGTTTATTATAAAAGGCTGGGTTATACGTAGAAAATGTTTTGATTTTTTAATATTGTTCTGAGGAAATCCCTTGTCTGTACAGGGAAGAAAGCACTTAACTTTGGATTAAACTTATACATTCAGCTGATTGCCCATCCATTTTCTTTGAGTTAGTGTCCCAAGCAATAACTGGTGTCAAAATCATGATAATGCCCTTGGAGAAGTGGGAGAACTGACTACACTGTTTAGCATATTGTAACTTGTGGGTACAGTGACCTAACTTTTGACCAACATGTGCCCAGAGTCATAAGAAAGCTTTTCTATATTGCACACCTTATAAACAAATTGATTGCGACTAGATCTAGAGATGTTTTTGTCTCACTTTACAAAGCTTCTGGTTTGATTCCATTACTGCTTAATACTGATGCTTCTGCTAGTAAAATGGGAAGTTGTCTTAGACTTATTATCCTCATGTTTTAAAACTTTCACTTTATTCTATCTTGTGAGGTCAGCACAGATGTATGCAATCCTATATATGGATCTTTACACATAATTAAGTTTGATGAAGCCCATACCTCCTTCAGAATGGGGAATACATAATCTTGTTATACACTGATTAGTGTCTCTGCCTCCTTACCCCCGTGCCTGTACTGTGACAGCGTTATTTACGTTTGGAACTATTTAAACCAATAAGTATTGCACAGTCAATATTTACGGCTCACTCTAGGCTTATTTTATTGTGAAATTGAAGTTTTCTGCATGTAATTCACAATACAATAATAAATACATTTTTATATAAAGACAAAAATACTGGATCAAATTATAGTTTTCACTTTGTCAGTACATGGCAACTGTCTTTAAGAATTCTAGTCCATGTGGAGATTGGACTGTCTGCCCCAAAGATTACTGGTTCATATATTAATGCAGTTTATTATATGGAGTGCAGTTTGGAGACTTATTAATTGAATTTGAAGGAAGGTAATACTGATAAGTGTTCTACACATTGACTAAATGTAAGAGTTGATGGCACAGTGACAAAAATAGTAGCAAGAAAGGGAAGTTGATGGCATTTTTAATCTGTAGGACCTGATAAGTTAACTTTATATAGTGCATCAAATTAGTCTTTGATGGGTGAGGGTATTATTGCTTATGCAAAGCAGTGCATCTGTTACATGAATAAAAGGTGAAAGTTGTATTTCTTTGGTTCTGTTTACAGGCTTGTATACAAATATTGGTATCTCGCTCATGCAATATGAAAGAGGCACTCACACTGAGAATTTACACACTATAGCAACTTTGATACGTCTATTTCATTAACTTATTCTATATTGTGGTTTATGTGCACAGTCTGTACAAGGATTGTAATTGGAAGCAAATTATCCAGTGAATGCTAACGTACAGTTGAACAAAATGTTGCTGTCAGTCATAAAGTTTATGATTATGTGAGAAAGCAATTTGGTTTAACATCATGTCATTATTTAGAACAATGCATGTTAATCGAAATCCTGTTTTATTTCTGCTGACATTGCTTTGAGTATGATTAAGTCCTATATTTCTGTAGTAGCTGCTTTGATACAAGCAGTTGTTAATTATATGACTTTTAAGCTGTGTGACCATTATTCCCTTCTCTAAGGTATAGGGCACATTGTCTGCTTGCTTTGTCTGATACATCTCATGAGTTGATTGTTATTTCTGCTTCATGACTACAGTATTGCTTTGCATTTACTGAGAATGGTGAGCACCTTAATGTACTTACTATATACTCAGCGATATTTTTTATCTTCAGTAACCTGTTCGCTCCTTTTATACTAAAATGTTGGTGCCAAAAGAACTTCTAGCCTGTGTTAGTCTAAAAAAATAAGCTAGTGTTACCTTTGTAATAGCAGGATATGGTACAAAAATTGGACCTAGATGGCATGCCCTTGCTTATAGGCTGAGCAACGTGGAATAATTTCCTTACTATCTTGGACACATGTTGGTCAAAACCAGGTTACCATCTACATGCATACCCAAATCCCAACTTGTACTCCCGTTAGGGGTATGCCATCAATGAGGTCATGTCCTAGGGTGAGTGACTTCCCAAAGGGAACTATTATACATTTTGTGGCACTGAGCTTTAAACCATGGCTTTAGCACCTGTCATTTGGCTGTGTGAATGCTACACTAGCAACAGATCAAGCAGGTTTGTTAAGGAGGATTCAGCCTTCAATTGCAGTTAACTACACTACAAGGTGTCTGTTACAGTATGACTGTTTTTTCATGCATTTAAACATTGAAAGAACTGGAGTGGGTTTTGTGGGAGTGACCCATCTGTGGACATGGTTGAAATAGGGGTGTTCCTTGAGTTTGATGTGGGTGGGGCTTAAGGGGCGCCAGAGCAGTACTTCGCCTAGGGCGCCGTTTCAGCTAAGGCCGGCCCTGATATGTCTGTAGCATTAGTTTAACTTTTGGTAGGGGGATTGAAAGACCTGAAGCACAACGGGTGCATTTTTTTGATGTGGAACATATATATTTGTTCCCTTTAGAGTATACATACACTATATAAGTGTACACACAATAATTGAACAGAAAGCTGTTTATATCTTCAAAATATTATTTGAATTGTCCTTTCCCCTAAAGTTGTTGCTATAATAAATCTAAAGATGTTTTCTGAAGTGAGTGCACTGTCATGAATACATTTCTCTGTACTAGAAACCACAATAAATCCACTTATAAGCAAGATGATTCAGACATTTGTTTTGCATAGATATTTATGCTAACATAGATTGTCACACATATGTTCATAAAAACAACTTATATTTTCACATAAAATGCTGACAATACTAATTTTTTTTTGTTTTGTTTTGTTTAATACAGTCTCTTTAACAATAAACATGTAGGTTTGGATATACTTTGCATGCACAAAAGCCCAAATACTCAAACATTATTTTTGACCCCCCCACACCCCCCTAACTATATATACCAACTTTGGGATCACAGTACAGTAGGGAAAAGGGCATATTTCCCCATGTTGGGAAAGTGTTTACTTGCCCTGGGGAAAAACTGCACAATTCGAGATTTCAGGTTTTGTTATTTTCGTCTCATAAAAATAACATTCAAGTATATGGGCTTTTGACCAAGCAAAATAGACCTATTCAAGATGTTATGTCAGTCTTCATATATAAGTGATCTTAGATGAGACATGTTCTTCATTATAACTTTAGAAGAGAATGTATAGTTATATGGTTTATTTGGCTTACAATCAAAATTCTGAAGGCTCAAGTGCGAACGTCATGTGAGTGAAAGGCAGTTTTCAGTTGCACAGAAATGCTGTCAGTGGGAGATTTTAACTGTATCTTATCAGATAAAGATACTAAAAATGGGAAACAAAATAAGCTATCTCCAGTAGTGAAACTCTTAATATATTGATATAATGAACATGAGTGATATATCTTCTGTAAAAGTAGCATGCTCTTTAAATACACTCACTATTTCTACAGAGTTGGGACTCAGATCAGCATTATTTATTTATTTATTTATTTATTTATTTATTATGTATTTTACATTTGTTTACTGAGAAAGTCCGACTGGACAAAGTGTCCTTTTTCAGTGGACTCCTGGGAAGAAAAGCTTCACATAAATTAGACTCAAATTTACAGAGATAGAGCAACTTTTGTTATACAGTAGAACAAATGCTTTCTTTAGTTACAGACAACATATCACAAAAAAAAAATCTGAATTAAACATTTCAGTACAACATTTTGCAGGGACTATAGGTTACAGTGAGTGTCAAACAGAAAAACAGAGAGCAACAGTATAGATTTTTTTTCTTGTAACAAGAAAGCTGTTTGTCTTGGACAGGATTATCATGGAACCTAGTGATGATAACAATACTGTTTTATTAGATGTTTAGATGAAATTTGTTCTGGATCATGGGGCTTGCTAAGTTAATGGCTTATTTGGTTAGGGTAGGTTAGAGCAAGGGCATACCCAGGTGTTTTGTAAGTGTGTTTTAAGAATCTCTTTGAACTTTGATGTCTTTGTGATTGTTTTTATATTTAGGGGGAGAGTATTCCAAAGTTAGCCTATGTAGTTTGAATAGAGAGATTCACCAGCAGAGTTGTTAGCTTTTGTAATATTTAGTACATTTATTGTTAGAACGAAGGACACAACTGGCCACATTTGGTTGTAGGAGGCTGGGAAGAGCAAGGGTTTTGTATGGATGATAGAGTAGTTGGTGGGCCATAGACAGTTGGTTATAGGCTAGAAGACTGAACAATTCTAACCAGGAGAGCTTTCTAAGAGCTATGCAGTAGTGAGTTCTAAATGCTGAATCTGAGGTAAACTTTGTAGTTTTATTGTAACAAGTGTCAAGTTAGGTTAAGTCTGATTCAGATTTCTTGATATTAGTAAGAATGGGTGAAGCATAGAGTAGAGATTAGATGAGTTCTAGCAATTATGGCTTTTGTGCTATTTGTAAGGATTTTTTTGTGTCTATATAGTAATTCCATTTTTTAATGAACTTTAGTTATTGTGTGGGACATGTGTAGGTCAGATTTCAAGTTGTCTATGATTACTCCAAGAAGCTTGGTGTGTGATATCAGGGAGATGATTGTGTTATTTGTCGATGCTATAGTAAAGGATTAGGTAGGGTCATTAGATCTTGTGGGGTGGAAAATCATAAGCTTAGTTTTGTTGAGTTAAGAATAATTTGAGCATTAGATATGCCAAGATTCAACCTCTAGGAATGACTGCGGGATGATATGTTGTAGGTGTTGGAGTGTGGGGCAGAGTAGATTAGGGTGGAGCCATCTGCATATTGGACCAAGGATGTACGTGAGGTGGCAGAATAGAGACTGTTAGTGACAAGGTGAAGAGGAGGGGGCCCAGGATGGAGCTCTGTGGGACATCTAGAGTGTCTGTCAGGAGAGCGGCAAGGTTTTGCTGCCATTTAACTGCCTGTTGATGTCTGGCTAGGTAGCCTTGGAGCCAAGATATGGTTGAATGGCTAAGGATAAGATTAGGAAGAACTGTTAGAAGTTTGCTATGAGAAACAGTATCAAAGGGTTTAGACAGGTCCAGGAATAAGGATGAAACTAGATTACTTCCATTCCTGAGGTGGTTAACTGTGTTAGTAAAGGTAATCGGAACAGTTGTAGTGCTATGTTTTGGTCAAAAACAGTGTTGTGTATTAGAAAGGAAATTGTTAGATAAGAGATAGTGGAGTAGCAGCTAATGAATACATCTCTCTAGTATTCTGGATGAGAGAGATAAAATTACAATATGCTGAGCTTTCACCTTTATGTAATAAGATAATGTGAAATATTTTCCAAATGGCTGGGAATACTTGTTCTGAGATGGAATGATTAATAAGGATGGAGATGGGGTTGGAGATGGCATCAGCAGCGATTTTTAGGTATTCAGCAGTAGTTGGTCAGCAGCTAGTGTTGTGAGTTTAAGTTTTTTAGATATTTCTTTATAGTATCTATGGGGACAGACTTGAAGGAAATGATTTTATTGTCTGCAGCAGGTCCTAAGGTGGGTGGAGGGGGAACAGAGCTGCTGTTTTTTTTTAATGTCTAAGATTGATTCGGTGAAATATTTGTTGAATTGTGTTTCTATACTTTCATTTGTGTCATTAGTTGAAGGAGAAGGTGTGTTTGTTTGGCCAGGGTGTATCATTTTTTTATTACATACCAGAATTTTTATAGGTCTTTTTTGGTATTTGGCTTGGCAGGTGGTGTAATGGTTAATTTTGTCTTGCCTAATTAGTCATCTGGCTTTATTGCTCAGTTCCAGATAAGCTTGTTTATTTATTTGGGTTTTATTAGTGTTACATTTGTCTCAAGCATTATCTCTTATTTTTAGTAATGGTCTTGTTTCCTTAGTTAACCAAGGAACATAGCTGGCTATTACTCTTATAGTCGTGGGAGGGGCAAGATTATCTAGTATCCTAAGGAAGGTTGTATTGAAGAATTTAATTGCTTCCTCTAGAGGTCAATGTTTGAGAGGTGACAAGTTACAGTTTTTCAGGATAGCTTTAAAGTCTGAAGGGGAGAAGTTTCTTTTACTGCAGATCTAGTGATATGTATTGAGTTTAGTTTGGTTTATATGCCATATGAAAAGGTAGGTTAGATGGTGGTCACTAAGGGTGTCTGGAAGGCAGCCAGTAGAGGGTGAAGATTTATTAGTTAGAGTACAGTCTAGAATAGACTGTCTCTTAGATGGTTTGCCTTTTCTGATAGCAGATTTAATTAACTGAGAGAAGCCATGAAGATTTATGTGGTTGGTTGGTCTGGAGGAGTCACACATGTTCCAGTCTATGTTAAGATCCCTTAATATGATGGTTTCTTGGGACCATGTGTGAGATGTCCAATGGAGACTTTGTTTGACTGTGTTGAGGTTGTTAACTGGGGGAATGTATGTTCCTATTATATTTAGTTGCTTTTTAGAATGAATTATTAGTTTTGAAAACAGTGGGCAGGATTCACGATGGCTTGCACGGAGTTTAAGAGTCGTGTAAGACTCCATGCAGCCATTGCAATCCAGGAACAGCCTGAAATCCCGTGTAAGAGACAGCTAAAATGACTCTTACATGGGCAGGGCGTGGATATGCTAATCACCCCACTTGCAACCGAAAGGCATGCAAATGAGGTAGATTAGCGATCCACGAAGCTGAAACCAGCCCGTGTAAGAGTCGTGTTAGTTGCAGAAATGTACTCAGTTGACAACTGAGTACGTTACTGCAAATAACACAACGGAGCCATGACAGCTCCAAATAAAGTGTGCAAATGCTGCAGTCAGCATGCCAATGGCCAAATATGTGGCCATTGGCATGGTAACCCGATGCAAACATGAAATAAAATAATTTTTTTTTTCGGAGATTGGCGATGTTTAAACGCAGTGCAGCCCCGCGCAAACGGGCTACGCTATATAAAACAGAAAAATAAAGGTTTGAAACCCACAAATGTGGGTTTTATGTAATGTATGGATTTGCAATGCAGGGACTAGCAGACCAAAAACAACATGGCCACCGTCTAGTGGTTGCTAAGGGGGGAAGCTGAGTGTAAGACATGTAACTAAGCATTAGTAGGCAATCCTATGTAAATGAGTGGTAGGATAGTGAATCACACTGTCATATAGCAAATGAGCACATTCCGTGTAGTGTAAGAGTTAGATAAGGGGGAGTAACAGAGTAGGAGATAGGTGACATCACAAGGGGGAATGTCAGGAAGAAATCAAGCTCATTGGAGCAAAGTGGTATGTGAAAGAGGAGTGTCAACAGATAAGCATGGGAAAGTCATGAAATGGAAGGTGTACACTGTGGCCAACACCAAAGTTTCTTGCTGTACGTGCATGCACGCGTGTGCACGCTGGGAGCCACGAGTAAGACAGAGTGCACGCGTGTAAGGCAGAGTAAGCATGTAGGAGCCTGTTTAAAGATCTGTAAACCTGTTTGTGCTGGTGTGTGTGTTTTAATCTGAATAAGCAGATTCTGCTCCGTGTAAGCATGTGTGCGTGCGTGGTAGCCACTGTGAGCATGTTTTTGCTGGTATGCGCACTGCTCCTCCCTGAGGAAACAGAGAGGAAAAGGAAGCAGAAGAAATAGTAGGAAACTAGCAGGGAATACTTGTAGAGGTAGCATGTGAAAACAATTAGAAGCAGGCAATTACACAGGCAGAATACAAGCCCAGCCCAGCACTTAAAACACTGCAAACAGCATTGCAGTATGTTTCTCTCAAGAGACACTGCAAGATAGGAGTAAGCTAGTAGAAGTGAAAACTGAAAAAGCTGCACTCAGACCAAACATGCTAGGGGCTGCCATAGCTGTCATAAGGAGACATAGGAGACTTGCTGAGGGTGGTGACAATGGAAATGCTGCCAGACAACTCACAGTGAGGAGACGGAGAAGAGTGTACAGGCCCAGGGTCACCTACCAGGGGTGACATGAGCTGGAGATAGTGGAGCACTATAGAGTGAACAGAGACCTCCTGCAGCAAATTGTTGAGCTGTACAGGCCATGCCTCACACACAGAACCAACAGAGGGGAACCCATCCCAGTGGAAACCAAGGTATGTGTTGGCCTATGAATACTAGCAACAGGTACCTTCCAGAGACCAACTGGTGATATGATGGGGATATCATACTGCACCAGTTCCTGGATGCCATGTCAGCACATGTCAGTGATCATGTATATTTCCCCAATGCCCGTGAGGTATTGGCCAACAATATGCATCTCTTCCAGCAAATAGCAGAATACCCTGAGGTAGTGGGTGCAATAGACTGCACACACATATGCATCAAAGCACCAGCCGGTGAGTGGGGCAGGGCCTACATTAACCGCAAGGGCTTCCCCTCCATCAACTACCAGGTCATGTGTGATGCCCAGGGCATAATAATGAATGTGCGTGCTGGCTGCCCTGGGAGCTACCATGATTCCCATATCTGGCATTTGACGCAGCTGTACCAGACATTTGCCAATGGGGACATCCCACATGGTTACCTAGTGGGGGATGCAGATTATGCACTGGAGCCGTGGCTGATGACACCCATCAGAAACGCACACACCCCTGAACAGGAACGCCATAATGAGGCACACGCACAAACACTTAATGTAATAGAGCGTGTGTTTGGGCTGCTCAAGTCACGGTTCCGGTGCCTGGACACATCTGGTGGAGCCTTGCAGTACTCACCAAATACATGTACCCAAATTGTCATGGTATGTGCTATGCTACATAATATGATCCTGCGAAAACAGCTGCAGCAGGACCAGCATAGGGCCAGGACAAACAGCCCCCCACCATTGCCAAGGCCATCATAGGCAGAGCATGACTCGGAGGAGGAATAACCTGAGCCTGCCCCAGTAGGTAGAAGGAGGCATGCCCAGTATGCCCTGGCCTTGGCAAAGGGGCAACGCATAGCACATACACTGGCTCAGTAGGAACCCTGGGAATGATACCCCTCTCTGACTCACTCATATAGTAACAGGGATGCCTAACATGACATAACCTGCTCTCAAACATGTACAGGGAGTGTAGTATGTGCATCCAACAGAGACAGCCCTGCAGCACCACCTGAGGCATGATTGCCATGTGTTAAGCAATGTAACACCATCTAGTATATGCAAACATGAAGACCCAGCCTAACATCTCACCCTCACAAAGCATGATGCCGCACTATGAAGACAACAAGATCAAGTACAATAATTGGCTGAGGTATTGCTGTTAGCAAGGGGGAACACATGGCTGACAGCCTGGGCTGACATGCCGAGCAAGACATGATGCCCCACCTGCTAGGGATGGCACGCACCCAGCACACCTGGCTGTGTAGATACTGGCAAAGGCTGTTGTCACCCCCACTGTGCCTGGAATAGGTAAGTCTGGAAACACAAACCCACTACCATAGGTAGCACAAGGGATAATAACCTGGACGTAATGCTACCCAACACCAGATGTCTAACCTGCAAGGTGCATGCAGACCAAACCCACCACAGCATGGAGAATGGTAATATGTGTTCTGTAACAGAAACCTGGGCAAGGCCCAGAAGAGCACCCTAATACTACCAGGTTATGCCACATACCATGATCTACAGCTCCAAAACATGGAACACACGACAATAGGAGTGCGGCTACCAGTAATTATCAAGAATAACCACACCCCCAGCTTGGTACCACAGCAAGAAGCAGCATGGACTATCCATGGGCAAGTAACACTGTCTCAAACTGTGTACCTGTTTGAAGCCTGCTACAGACCCCACACACAAACCCAGGTACCCCAGCCAGCCTTCCTGAAGACACTTCAGAGTATGAATGTCTCAACAAATACCAAACAAGGCACACAGAAAGTATGACAGAGGTGGCAATCCATTATGTATGGAAGAAGTAATCATGGACCTAGGGACACAAGTGAACGGTAACCTGTCATGTGACACTCACATTGCCAAGGTGGCCAGGAAGACCTGCTATATTGCCCACCTTAATATGAAAGGATGCACATGTAGAGCTACAGAGGTCACTGTGCCCCCATACCCTTCCCTTATCAGGCCCATACGTAACAAGTATGCCCCAGTTCGGATGTACCTTACCTTACACATGCAGCAGTCAGAAAGACTCCAAATGTACCCCACCAACAGGATAAAGGGTCCAAACATTGGACATCAGCAGCCTGGCTGAAGAAACCACAGCCCAATTCAGAAGCATACTGCACAGTCAGAGGTGATGTATGCCTGATGTACAAGGCCATGTCCAATCCAGAATGAATGGACATGCTCCACTGCAGAAAACCCAAATCCAGCAGACACACCACAGTGAGATATCTGAACCTCTACACATAGATTAATAGGATGTGCTGGAGGGACAGATCCATAACCCAGAGGCTCAGGACACTCTGGAACAGAATCCCAGTCCATGATAGGCTGAGCTCCACACACTAACTCAACAAGAGAAATCCGGTGAAGTGCATGGGAGATACTAGGTGTACACTGGGGGCCATCCCTGTGTCACATCTAGGAAAGTAAACCCTACGTGGGCATAATATGCACATTGCAAGGGGTGTTGAGACCCACACACAGTCTGTCCATGCTCAAACAAGGCCAGGGCAGATAGCCTACTATGAACCTATGAACCTATGATGATACAAATTGTGCAGGACACAAAGGATTATCACACAGCTGTCCTACCTGATGGTAGGAACCATGGTGATAATCCACAGATATGCTCTGCAGCACTCTAATATCACAAACAATACACCAAACCCACACACATTGCCAACAGCCTACCAAACAGATTCCTTCCAACCTCCCCACCAGCACCTAACTGCCAAATATCTATCCCAGGAGAGTGCTGGCCCCCCGACACTGCAGATGCTGAGGTAACAGCCAGCATCCACAAAGCACAGCACACAGCATCAATGGTACCAGATGGTGTCCTGGGTTGTGTCCAACAAGTACTGTAAGAACAATGGAGCAGCAAATATCATTACTGTGCACTATCAGTCTTACCACAGGATATGTACCCAAAGAGCAGTGTACAGCAACAGTGGTCCCACAACACAAAGGGGGTGCCTGAATGGATACTGCAAACTATCACCCCTCAACCCCGACTATCTAGGTTGGCAAAGTAATGGAGAGGATGATCATGGATCCCATGAATAACGAGATTGGATACCTACAGTCATTGGACCCTACCCAGTGTGGCTGTCATAGGGCAGATCCTGCCCCGTACACGTCTGACTCATGTGAAACATGCACCAAGCCCAGTGATGTGGGGAATGTTGATCACACAGCCTATCTGGACCTTGCTAAACCCTTCCATACAATACCCTAGTTGGCAGTACAGATAAGCTCACCAGCCTAACTATAAACCCCTATGCAAGTAGATGGGTTGCAAACCAGCTCAAAGACAGGACTGACCTGGCAGACATGCTGTAGCCATGGCAGACTGCAAACCAGGTACAACTGGCATCCCACAAGGCATGGTCCTGGGACCTCCCTTGTATGCTATATATGTCACATAGGTACAGGCCAACATGGATGGACTCTGTCTGAACAGGTTTGCAGAGGACTACAAACTGGCCACCATATCAGACCCTCCAGCTGACACAAGCAACATACAAAAGGCACACATAGAAACACACAAGTGGTGCCACAGCCATGTCAACAAGCTAAATGCAGAATAGTGTATAGTCAACCCCTGTGGAAACACAGTACATGGCAAGAAATTACCACATAGGTGTTAACCCAGTAAGTACATCAGGAGAAATAACAGACCTGGGGACACAAGGTGATAGATATCCCGCATGTGACAACCATGTGTCTGTAGTGGTTACAGAAACATACCATATGCCCACCTAATCATGAAGGTAAGCACAGCTTGGTTAGGGTATGGCAATGTGCCTCTCCAGTCATCCATCAGCAGCCCCACAATTGTGTACAATGGCCCTTCAGGGATGTACCATAGCAAACACCTGCTGCAACTGGAAAGACCACACAAATACCCCACCAGGATGATCGCAGAGCTGTAACAGATGCCTTGTGTCGCCTGAGTAAAGAAACTGCAGCTCCACACAGTGCCATACTGCCTGGCTGGAGGTGAACTGTGCCTGATGTATAGAGCCATGACCAACCTGGTATCAATGGACATTTGGCACCATGTAAACACTGAATGCTGGTGACCTATGCAGCTGACAGGCCTGAACCCCAGCACAGACATAAACAGGACATGCTATACCGATTGGTCCATAACCCAGAAGCTCACTCCACTCATGACTAAACTCCCACTACAGGATATCCAGAGAGTCCCTCAGTGACTGTCATCCAGAGGAATCACGATGACTGGATGGGAGATGGTAGGTGTACCCTGGATATCACCTGTATGTCACAGGTAGACAGAGGCACAGCACACTAACCGTGACATATGTCATGGCAAACACCAGTAAATGTGTGTTGAAGGACAAACACTCTCTGACTAGCATTACAAATGGACTATGGCACATGGACATTGTTTGTCACTGTCCACACAAGTTGTGGAATACATTAACAATGTCAGACAATCATGTACTATGCTGTCCATATCTGAACAAAATGGAACATGGTCATATCTGCACAACTGGCCCTCAACCAATCTGGTGTGCTCACTAGAAATATTACAAGCAGTGATAGGACTGCAACCGATTATACTGTCCACCACAGTGAAAGTACTGCACCAGTACACTATACGACAATACAACTGTTTGGTCAGCAGGAAAGGATGATGACAACTGTATGCAAACTATCCCATGGCGACCCTGCAGGCACAGCATAATGCCTGTTAGGTTCAGACACAAAGCAGTTGGGCAGTAAGAACACAACCTGATGTCCAACACTCAACTGTACATGTGATATATAGATGGCGTCCACACACAAACACAAATGTGGTGGTCCACAAATCCCAACATAAGGAAAGGTCACACTGGGCATGCTCACACACTTAGATAAATGAGATGTGGCAGTCAAGAAGCCATACAAACTGTGAACTGGGCATGCTCACACACTTAGACCATACCACAGTTCAGCAGTTGCACAAACATATCTGGCATTTCTATGTGTTAACACAGGAACCTCCCACAATACAGACATCTGCCCAGTGCACACAGTGAAGTTACAACAGAGACATAAGTAAAGTACTGGATCACACTCATATGCAAACATCACCCACAGTACACACGTTGTTTATAGAGATAGGGAAGGCTATGGCAATAAAGACCCACAAACAGTATATGAGCAACAGATACTTGCATCTGACAGGTAAACATATGGCCGTAGAGTGCAATACCTGGCTGTTGTCCCTAGGGAATACAGACAGCTATCCACAGTGTATTTGGCATTTGCCTCCACAGTACAGTAGGCCACTGTGCCTGTGCAAAGTTAATGCATAGATATGCTCTCCCCTGTACTGATGGATAGTCACAGATGTACATACCTCTTCATCCATAATGATGTCAGCACACTCTACATATGTCAGGAGCAGGACTTATACCCAGTAATGTGAATAGCGCACTCCGCTACTGCGTCTCTAACAAGTGTCATAACATAGTTAGGTAGGGGTTTGGATCCTGCAAGTGCTCAGTGTGTGTGTGAATGTGTGTGGGGGAGTAGTGTGTGCAATTCCATGTGTATGAGAAATGTCCCTTTTGGCAACTAGTACTACACAACCCATGCTGCATATTCCACTGTCTAAACACTGATGATGTCAGCACCCTAGAAGTGCAGCAGGAGAAAGCAATCCCCCAAGTAATGCAAGTAGCGCACTCTGCTAATGCGTGTCTCACAAGTGTCGTAACATAGCTAGGTAGGGGTTTGAATCCTGCAAGTGCCCAGTGTGTGTGTGAATGTGTGTGGGGGAGTAGTGTGTGCAATTCCATGTGTATGAGAAATGTTCCTTTTGGCAACTAGTACTACACAACACATGCTGCATATTCCACTGTCATAGGTTCATAGATTCATACTAGGCTATCTGCCCTGGGGCAATTATAAGCCTAGCCCGATTCTGTATGGCTTACGCCACCCCTTGATTTGAGTATACTGTGCCCTTTTTAAGGTCTAGTTTACTGTGCCTCTGTCTAATAGTGACACGGGAGTAATCCCTGGGACAAACCTACGATCCCCCATCCACTTATCGAGATTCTTCTTGAAGAGTTTCAGTGAGGTGCTCTGCCTCACATGAACTGGAATTCTATTCCAGAGCGAAGGGAGCCATGGGGTTATGAACCTGTCCCTCCAGCAAGTTCTATTTATTTCTGTGCTGAGGTTCAAGTCCCTCGAGTGTGTGGCTCTAAGGGATTTAGATTTACTGAGGTGGAGCATGTCCATTAATTCTGGATTTGACATAGCTTTGTATGTCAGGCATAGATCGCCTCGAAGTAGGCGGTATGCAACTGAGTAGAGCTGGAGTTTTTTTAACCGAGCAGCATATGGCATCTGTTTGAGACCCTTGATCCTCTTGGTGAGATACTTTTGGGGTCTTTCTAATTGCTGCAGGTGTCGGGTAAGGTACATCCCAAAAGGGGCATTGTATTCTATGATGGGCCTGATGAGGGATGAATAAAGAGGCACGATTACCTCTCTTTAACTAGATGTGAAACCCTTCGTGATGAGGTGGGCTATGTAGAAGGTCTTTCTAACCACTTTGGCAATGTGGTTTTCAAAGGAGAGATTGCTATCAACTTAGGTCCCCAGGTTCCTAATAACTTTCTCTGTACTTAATGGGTTTCCGCCTATGTGGTAATTTGTGGGCACATTGTTTTTGCCAAAGGGTATGACTATACATTTTTTGGCATTTAGCTTTAAACCATGGTGCTGGCACCAGTTATCTGTCACTGTGAGACCTTTTTGAAGGATGTTTGTGTCAGCTGGAGAGTTGATTATGGCACCCAGTTTGCAGTCGTCTGCGAACTTGGTGAGCCATAGTCCTCCCACATTTGCCTGTACCTCGGAAAAGTATATACCGAACAAGAGTGGTCCCAGGACAGAACCATGTGGGACGCCACTTGTGACCGGTTTCGAGTCTGACATGGCTCCAGCAACTCTCACTCTGTGGGTTCTGTCTTTGAGCCAGTTTGCGACCCATCTTGTGACATAGGGGTTTATATTTAAGCTGGATAGCTTATCTATGATGCCCAAGTGGGGTATTGTGTCAAATGCCTTTGCAAGGTCCAGATAGGCTGTGTGGACTACCTTCCCTTCATCTATGGCTTTGGTGACTGTTTCAAAGAAGTCAACCAGGTTCAAAAGGCAGGATCTGCCCTTGACAAAGCCGAACTGGGTAGGATCTAGTGTCTGTAGGTCCCCAATGTCTTTGTTTATGAGCTCCATGATGATCCTCTCCATAGCCTTGCAGACTAAGCTAGTCAGGCTTATGGGGCAATAGTTTCCAGGGTCCGTAGAGGCTCCACCTTTGTGGAGTGGGGCTACTGTTGCTGTATGCCATTCTGTGGGCACATATCCTGTAATGAGGCTGAGATTGTATAGCTGTTTTATTTGAGGGATTAGTTCCTCTTGTAGTTCATGTCGTACGCAACCTGGGATGCCATCTGGTCCCATGGAAGCAGTGTTTTTTGCTTTGGAGATGGCAGCCTTCACCTGAGCATCTGAGATGTTTGGGAGGCAGCCCTCTGCCGGGATAGATACTTGCTCTTTTGGGGGGGGGGGTGGAGAAGTTTGCACTGAACCTGTCTGCCAGGATATTGGTAATGTCTGTGGGTTCAGTGTATTTTTTGTCGTTTAGAATCAACTCAGAACAAGTCTGGGAGTTGCATCCCAGGTTTCTAACATAACTGAAAAAAGCCTTATGATTGTCTTTGGTGTCCTGTGCAATTTTTCTCTCGAAGCTGGCCTTGGAGGATTTTATGAGGGATCGTAATTTTTGCTAGTACTGATCAGAGATGCCTTCCCTATTAGGGATTTTGCTCTATCATGTAGTAGCTTCCTCCTTCTGTTGTACAGTTTATTTATGGCAGACTGGATGCCTGCCTTTGGATGATTGGGTCTTGGTTTTGTTTGGGATAGCATGATCCATGCATTCCTGGAGATGTCCGTAGAATGCATTTATATAGGATTCTGCAGTTTGGGCTGTAGTTTCCACTGGCCCTGGGGCCTTGAAGGATTCCACTTCAGTTTTGAGAAGTGAGAAGTTCGCTTTTGAGAAGTTTTTCACTGTGGTTTTCTGGGCTGGGGTGGGGTCGGGATGTGGACATCCAGTGAAATTAATTTATGGTCTGATCTTACCAATGAGGGATATACTTCTGGTGTGGAGCATAGAGTCCCCATGTTGGTAATGATCAGGTCTAGTATGTTGTCCCCTCTTGTGGGAGTGGTGACTAGTTGTTCCATAGCATTTGAGTTTATAATTTCCAGGAATCTTTGGGCTAAGGTGCTGGGGCTTGAGTAGTGCTCCCAGTCAATATTTGGGTAGTTGAAGTCGCCCAATATAATGGTGTTCGGAGAGATCTTCATGTTCTCCAATGTTTTCAGGAAGGCCGAATGGGATTCCTGACTTTGAGAGGGTGGTCTGTAGGATGCTATAAACTGAAAAGCAGTCTTGCCAACTGTTAGTTGCACATGGATGGTCTCCGATACTTTGTGCAATGCCACTAACCTGGAGGTGTGGATATCCTTGATAAATATGGAAACTCCCCATCCTTTTGTGGTTCAGTCCGGGTTTTGGGGCCAAAAAGCATGATATGAGGTATAGCCTGGTAGTGCTGGGGTGCTCTCTGGAGCCTTGAACCAGGATTCTGTCACTGCATAGATATCAATGTTCTCCATACTGAGGAGAGCTTCGAGTGCGTGCATCTTGAGGTTAAGACATCTGGCGTTTAGCAGCATTACCCTCAGTTTCTTCTAAACACTGTTTAGAAAAACAGTGTCTAAACAGTGACTAAACACTGATGATGTCAGCACCCTAGAAGTACAGCAGGAGAAAGCAATCCCCCCAGTAATGCAAGTAGCGTGCTCTACTAATGCGTCTCTTACAAGTGTCATAACATAGTTAGGTAGGGGTTTGAATCCTGCAAGTGCCCAGTGTGTGTGTGAATGTGTGTGGGGGAGTAGTGTGTACAATTCCATGTGTGCAAGAAACGTCCCTTCTGGCAACTAGTACTACACAACACATGCTGCATATTCCACTGTCTAAACACTGATGATGTCAGCACCCTAGAAGTACAGCAGGAGAAAACAATCCCCCCAGTAATGCAAGTAGTGCGCTCTGCTAATGCGTCTCTCACAAGTGTCATAACATAGTTAGGTAGGGGTTTGAATACTGCAAGTGTGTGGGGGAATAGTGTGTGCAATTCCATGTGTGTGAGAAATGTCCCTTTTGGCAACTAGTACTACACAACACATGCTGCATATTCCACTGTCTAAACACTGATGATGTCAGCACCCTATAAGTACAGCAGGAGAAAGCAATAGCGCGCTCTGCTAATGCATTTCTCACAAGTGTCATAACATAGTTAGGTAGGGGTTTGAATCCTACAAATGCCATGTGTATTTTTGTCACACAGTTTGTCCATGTGTGTGGGGTGTTATTCCCAATATTGCATGACATACATTATATTAGTAATGTCAATGCACACATGATGTATGTGTGTGCCACCTACACATATGTAACTGTGAACTGCAAGAGTTCCCATGTCCGAAGCCTGCCTCATGTGAATACATGGAATATGCATCAGACAACTGTATGACTGTGGTGTTCTGTGCAGGGGCTGCATGTGGTATGTGACTATACAGTGTGGGTTTTAGATGGTGTCATCCCACCAGCGAGGGATACATAATTGGTCTGGAGCATATATTCCACATGTTGGTGGTGAACAGGTGCAGCATGTTGTCACCACTTGTGGGAGAGGTAACAGGTTGTTCCATGGCAATGCAGGGAATGAATGATAGGAACCCTTCAGATAGGGTCTTGCAGCTAGAATAATGCTCACACTGTATGTTAGGGTAGTCGCAGTACAACCATATAATGGTGTGTGTAGAGACCGTCATATTCCCTGTGTTGTCAGGAAGGCCAAGTGGGTTTCCTGGGTATGGGAGTGTGGTGTGTGCCAGGCTATGAACCTGAAGGCAGTCTAACCCACTGTGTGTTGCACATGGAGATGCTTTGTGCAATGCCACCAACCTGGGGGTGTGTGTATCTGAGGTGCCTTTGGATACATCCCCCCTGTTCTGGTTTGGTGCATGTGTAGGAGATGACAAGCATGGTATCAGGAATGACCTGGCACTGATGGTGTGCACCTAGGAGCCTTGTGCCAGGAGTCTGTTACTGCACGGATATTGCTGTACTCCATGCTAAGGACAGTTTCCACTGCATGCATCTTGAGGTTTACACGGCTGCTGTTGAGTAGCATTGCTATTAGTGTCCCATCCCGTGTGATACCTATGTAGGTGGCTATGTAATGTCAGCCTTGCATACAAAGGCACTATGTGTGTAGCAACAGCCTCTGCCAATATACAATGGCCCATAGGTGATAGGTGCAAGCTGTCCCAAGCAAAGCAATGTGGCATGTCCAGCTTGTAATCCCACACTGACAGGCATTGGATCCCCTTTGAATGTCACTGAAAGATACGTCAATTGCAGAAACTGATGATCCTGTCTACATATTGTGGCAGCATTCATGGTGAGGGTGAGATGCTACTCAAGGCCAGGGTCATACCAGCCTGTGCCACAAGCTCAGAGAACCCCTCTATGTCCCCTAACATGTAGTCCAGGGAGGTGCGTCAGAGGTCATACACACTGGCACAGACAATGACTGAGTCATACTTCTACATGCCTTGGAGTGACCGGTATGCTTGTGTTATGTGGTGGATCATAGTGCCCGACGGGCAGCTCAGCATGACCGTCACCTTGTTCAGCCTGGGAGCAGGACCTCAGTGTGCGTGACGATAGAGGTACCTCATACAACTGAAACAGGTGTGCTGTCTAGCCATATGGCCTGTGACTGTTTGGCACACAGGCTTTGTGAGCTATGTGTTGCATGTGCTCTGCTCTGGCTTAACGTTTGCTTGTGTGTCTGCTTTGCATGTGTCAGCTGCTCAGGCAGGATGCTATTCTGAGAGCCCAATAATGTACCTGTGTGTTTCTGTGTTTGGATTGTGGTCGTGGCAGGTCTATGGGAGACTGGTACTGTATTCACTGTAGTATCCCACTCCACCTGACAGGGAATGCCAGTGTGTGTAAACAGAGCTTAGCCCCCATTTTGGCTATGTGGTTGCATCTCTCACATGTGTTGTACATGTATGGGAAGGGGAGAGGGTTGTCTGTGTACATGAGGCAGCTGTAACATTGCCACATGACTCACAGATTCACCAACTTGACCTGAGAGTAGATCGACAGGTGACCTTTGCACATGCTACCATAGCATTGTGACTCCCATAGTAAGTAATGACACATAGGGCCAATGGGGAACAAGGTACTCAAGGTGACTATGTGAGGGTGTAGTGCTCCTGATTTGTTAGTGCTGGCATATATGAATGCTGTCTTGAGCAAATGTGAGGTAAGTCATATGCAATGTGTTACAGGCAAGCTACATGCAAACAGGACAAACAGTGGCATTCTGTCAAGTGACACATGGACATCAGTACAGTAAGCAACACAGATGTCACTAGGGATCCACAGAGGCACTGTATATCTGCACTGCAGGTGGAATCAGTGTTTCCGGAACATAACAGGCAAACATGCATACAAAAAAAGCTACAGTCGGCAGGCCTGTATGTAGACTATGCTACAGCAAACAAGGTGTACAACTTCCAGTAGGTAACAGTGCATATATGCAGGCACTATAAGCCAGTACCCAGACATTCCCAGGTCAGACGGGCTGGGTCCAGCCGCACCCCACACAAGTGTATAGACCACGTACCTTTGTAATGTTGAATAACTGGCCTGATACCCAAGTGCTCATACCTGTAATAATACACATCAAATAACAGACACTGAGCCCTCACTCAGCAGTTCCAGATTTAGTATGATGTATGCTACCTGTCCTGGCACCACAGTATCCTTGACATATATGGACACTCTCCCTCCTGTCATAGTTAGTTCTGTGTTTTGGTGCTGTTATGCATGGTATGAGGTGTGACCTTGTAGTGCTAGTGTGCTCTTGTGAGCCTTGAACCTGTTGTGTAGTACTGCACAGATATCAACATCCTGAAACATCTGCATTGCAGAGTCGTGTGTAAACAGCATGCAACTCGCAGTTGACATGGCCATCATTGAGTATCAATATGTACATTGTTGTATCCCCTGTGCTACCTATGTAGGTGGCCATCCCTTCACAGCCTCACCACCAGTATGCAAAGATGTGCAGACAGAATACTGTGGTAATTACTATGGGTGTACAAAACAATACAATGACATTCATACTGTAACTGCATCAGGCATGCTGGTATATACCCACAATGCTATCATTACACTGTACTGTTGTCAACATCATACTATTACAATACGTCTATGTACTCACCTTGTGCATCAGCACCATGTTAACCTGTTCCTGCACCGATTTTACAGATTGCAGGAGGTGACACCATTTCATCATATGCACAGGGTGTATACCTGGTATGCCTGAGTCTGCCACTGAATCAACCAATTGACATGTCTGTGTGTGTGTGTGTGTGTGTGTGTTGGTGAGGGACAGCAGTACAAGATGGGGCAATGTTGATGCAGTGTGTGTGTGTATGCGGTAGACCTAGGTGTTATCACTTTGCATGTGTGTATGAATGCACACAGTCCCACCTCATGGCTGCCATATACAGGTGTTTGTGGACAGCCACAGACTGTACCTGCCAGGTCATACAGATCACTGTCTGTGGCCACGGACACGGTACCTGTGCCTGGCAGGGGTGCTACGGACCATATCAGGTACTAAGCCAGACTGGGTACTGTCATCAGAAGCAGGTGTTTGTTGACTGGAGACAGGTCCCTGTTGGGACTGTCCAGCGCCACGTGCACGTGGTCTCCTGGGGCGGTCCGATGACAGCACAGATCCAACATTGCTGGGGTTGCTGCTGGCACTATGTGAGCAGCCGCGGCCCTGTTGTCGTCCGCGATGGCTGCCAGCTGCTGCTGTTGCTGGCATACGGCCACGTCGATGCCTCAACCATCCAAAATTGCCCTGGCTCATGGACATATAGTTGTGGAACAGATCTAATGTGTCCCCACAACATCTGTCAATGACCTCGGTGAAGTTGCGGATGGCAGCCGCAACATCACGCATAGTGTCACTCATGGCTGTGCGACATGCTCTCAGCTCCCTCAGACCCTGTCTGGTGTACCGTTCCATACGTGACTGTGCCTGCATTACAGCCCAAAACATAGCTGGGGTTGAAAGACCTCTGTGGGCATGTCTGACAGGGGCGGTACACCCACGGATGCTCCCACGAGAACCCATGGACGTCTGCCTGTGTGGTACTGTGTCAGGACCCTGGCCATGGCTGCAGTGTGGGGATGCATGTGCCACCAGTACCACATTACCCTGGTCAATGCCCACTGTATCCTGTCCATCACCTAGGGACATTGGTGACAAAGGATGTATTGGCAGGATGACTGTGCGCATTGATGGGGTTGATAGCTGTGTAGTGTCAATTGGCTGACCAATGACAGACCCTGGCACACCTACCTGTGCCATTACACAGGTATCATCATTATCACTATCCACAGCAGCTGATTCAGGTTCCCTGCTGCACGACACCAGAGCAGCACCAGAACCTGTGGGAGTAAGACAGGAAACACAGTTTACAATGTGTACACAATGCCACCACCGATGCACACATGCACACATGGGCACATGCACACATGCACACATGTGCACATGGGCACATGGGCACATGCACACATGCACACATGCACACATGGGCACATGCACACATGCACACATGCATACATGCACACATGGGCACATGGGCACATGCACACACCTCAGTATATGAGATATCAACCCACAGACACAAACACACCTGCAATCAAACACATAGCACTACTGCTTCAGCCTATTATTACTATTAGTATACAGAGTATTGAAGGTAATGGTATTACACACTCACCAGCATGGATAGGCTGCCTTGCTGTTACACCAGAGGGACCTGCAGAAAAGAGACATTTATCGTCAGTGGGCACAACTGTGCCATTGATACTGTGGGCATGATACAGTTCAGTAGTGCAACAGTTAGCTTCCACAGGTGTACTGCAGATAATGAGGATATCACTAATGCACAATAATTACCAAGATTACAGCTACAAAATGAGGACACACCTCACACATGCATAACCTAACAGTGTACAGAATGGTCAACTATACACATGGCATGTTACCTGCACGCTCTGTGTCCTGCTGCTGTGTGGCTCCAGCCTCCATCATTACGCATGTATGCTGTTGTTGTTGCTGCTGTGCTGGAGCCACAACACTCAGGAGTAGTCCCTCCAGTCTGGTGAGGGGGGGATGTCTAGCCACCCCACCACCTGTGGCAAGCTGCTGCCTGTGTATATCCGACGCACGCTGACAGACATTTGTAATTAAATCATTGCAGTGATGGCGTACCTGCTCATATGTCCGGTTATGTGTGCCTATGTCATTTACCTGACGGACCAGGTCTTGCCACAGTGCAGCTCTCTCCTGCTGGTTCTGGCTGGTGCGGGAAAAGAGTACAGTGAAATTCCGCACCAGGCTCTGGTGTATCTCCTCCTCCTCTGCAGCAGAGTAGACAGGGTTCCGCTGGTGAACCATGGCCCGGAAAAGGAGAAGGAAAATATGTCAGCAATATCTGTCAGCAAACTATAGCACATATAATACACATAATACTTGACTGCAGTGATATAACTTAGGCACCATATATAGCATCTGTCTGTCTATTGGGGGATACACATGTACATGACCAGATATCATTGCTCATCCGACAACTGTGCAACAGTACCTGGCACACTCCATACAACAGACTAGTATACTGCAGCAGTCAACACACTGTTTCAGGTACAATACACAACCTCACACTGGGGGTTTGTATCAAGGTACTGTATGGGGAACATTATCAGCCCATGCACTGCACACAATGCACGTTACATATTTCACTGGTAATGCACACTACTCTTACTTGCCATAACCCTACCTACACCACAGTGACATACAGGGTAACACAGCACAACATATGGCAATGTAGTATGTGTTGATTGCAATACCTCACACACCTGTCTCTGGCCTCACACCAAGGACACACACTACCATGACAGACAGACAGTCATGGTGAGCAATCACACCAGTACACAGCATGCCCTCAGTCACTAGCACACTCATTCCACCTCACATATTCCGTTTGCAATGTGTTCATGGGTGTGCATTGTGTCCTAGGTAGGTAGTGTGCTTTTGGCCCTGGGCCTACAGCAGCAAACTGTTATGCTACCCTGCCCCTTGTGACACATGTGTTATGATCGTACCTGCTCCTTACAAACAGTTAAACAGGATGACTCATATGGCATATTACCTATCTGCATAACATTCAGCAGGGATATGTCTGACATCTACTCATGGGGAGCCTTGCTTCTTAATTCTGTGTGGTCTACTACAAGGTATGTCATATCTGTGGGTAGGGTCCTGTACCTCCACCATGTGCTCTATACTGCAGTGACAAGGACGACAGACATAGGTAATCTGTGTTGTGGATGTTGGAGGTGTTACCATGGTTGTTAGACAACTGTCATGGGTGTGACCGAACTATGTATATCCAGCAGTGGTAACCTCTATGTAGGTAGTCTGTGTGCGCTCTGTGGTGTTTGAGTGCATTGACACAGATACTTGCATATGTCTGTGTCCTTCTCCATATCTGTATCTGTCATGGGAGGTACATACCATGTAGGACATTGTGGGGTGTGGAGGGGTACAGTGACCTACATGTCCATAGCTGACACACCATGTCCGCTGACACATTCCATGTACAGGTATTACAGGACTAGTGTGCCACTGTGTATATCGATGTGGAGCCTATTGTACACTTGTTGACCCTGTTCCCCCCTGACACATACAGTGGTGGGCAGGCATGTACATATGTGGTGGTTACTGGTGTCAGTGTTTTTGAATGGGGTTTGGTACTCCAGTATCCACACTGGTGTTCACTCCATGCCTGTGACACCAGGCACCTGTTGCAAGACATCTGCACACATGTGCCTCACACAGTCTATATATATATATATATATATATATATATATATATATATATATGTATGTATATATATATATATATATATTGATAAAATTATATCTGTATATGGATATATATCTGTTTGCATATATGTATATATAATATGTATATATAAATGTAGATATATACATATAGATGTGGGGAGAGAGGGGGAGAGAGTGAGAGAGAGACACAGGGTGAGTGTGAGTGTGAGGGGGTGGGACAGAGAGTGAGAGATAGTCATATACAGACATATCTGTTGTCAGTCAGATCTATCTGTATATGTATAAGTCTCTACAGATATCTATATATGTATGTGTGTATTACATATATCTGTACGTACATATTCTACCAATCTCTATGTCTGTTCAGTAAGTGAGAACCTGGTTCAAGGCTCCTGAGAGCCCACCAGCGGTACCAGGCTATACCCCGTATCATGCGTTTTGGCCCCAGGACTCGGGACAAAACAAAAAGGGAGGGGGTGTGTCCATATTCACGGAGGACACACACACCTCTAGGTTAGTGGCAACACATGAAGCATCACAGACCATCCAGGTGCAGATAACCGTAGGCAAACCTGCTATACAACTGGTAGCATGTTACAGACCACCCTCCCAATCTCAGGGACCACAGTCAGCCTTCCTGTAGACATTGGAGGATATGAATGTCCCACCACACACCATCATATTGGGATACTGCAACTACCCTAACATACACTGGGTGCATTATTCTACCCCAAACACCCTAGCCCAAAGGTTCCCGAAATTCACTATGTCAAACGCAATGGAACAGCTAGTCACCTCTCCCACAACAGGAAATAATATACTAGACCTGATCATCACAAACATGGGAACAATGTGCTACACACTGGAAGTATATCC
Organism: Protopterus annectens; assembly: GCF_019279795.1. NCBI lineage: Eukaryota > Metazoa > Chordata > Ceratodontiformes > Protopteridae > Protopterus > Protopterus annectens. The sequence goes on from NC_056731.1 coordinate 581,145,641, forward strand.
CTCACTAGTCACATCTGACCACAGACTAATCCCCCTGGATATACATATCCCACCTCCCCCACAACACAAAAGACTACAGTGGGAAACCTCTCACATGCCGACTTTACACTTCTTACAACTGAATTGGTATCCTTAATGCCCACCGGGCCAGTGTAATCCACTTCCCACAATGCAGACATCTTCACATATGCTTTCTACAGACATCTCCAAGAATGCATGGATCATGCAATCACAAATGAAACCATGACCCTCTCCACCAAGGGCAGGCATCCTGTCTGGTGGACCCCAGCATTGAACAAATTGTATAACAACAGAAGGTAGCTACTGCACGGCAGAGCATACTTCCATAGAGCTACGGCATCTCTGATCAGCAGTAGTAGAAAGATACGTTTTGTCGTACAAACATGCAAGGCCAACAATGAGAGGGACATCGCTATGGTCACTACAGATAACCACAAGGCCTTCCTCTGCTATGTTACACACCTGGGTGGGAACCCTCAGTTGTGTTCACAGTTAGTTCACAGTGACAAACACTATACCGAACACACAGATAATGCCAACAGTCTGGCAGTCAGGTTCAGTGCAGGTTTCTCCCCTCCCTCACCCACACATGTGGAATTACTTATCCCAGCTGACTGTAACCTCCCTGTCATCTCAGATGTCCAGCTGGGAACCACCCTCAGTGGAGCTGTAAACACAGCATCAATGGGACCCAACGGTATTGCAGGTTGCATGCTACGTGAACTGCAAGAGGAGCTACACATGCACATTACATGCTATTCAGCTGTAGCCTTACTACAGCATATGTACCTGGACACTGGCATAGAGCAACAGTAGTCCCACTCCACATAGGAGGCACCTCTACAGACCCTGGTAACTACCGCCCCATAAGCTTAATCAGCCTGGTCTGCAACACTATGGAAAGGATCATTATGGTACCCATACACAGAGACATTGGGGACTTAGACACTTGATCCCACCCGGTTTGGCTTTGTAGAGGGCAGATCCTGCCTTATGAACCTGGTTGACCTTTTCAAATCAGTCACTAGAGCCATTGCTGAGGGCACAGTGGTCCATACAGCCTACCTGGACTTGCCTACGGCATTCGACACAATACCGCACTCTGCCATCATAGACATGATCAACAGCTGAAATGTAAATCCATATGTCACATGATGGGTTGCAAACCGGCTAATGGATAGAAACCCTACAGTCAACCTCACTGGTGCCATGTCAGACTCAGAGCCAGTCACATGTGGTGTCCCACAGGGCTCTGTCCTGGGACTGCTCATGTTCGGCATATCATTCTCAGATGTGGAAGCAGACATGGGAGGGTAGTGGCTGACAATGTTCAAAGATGACTGCATACTAGGCGCCATAGGCGATACACCTGCTGACACATACATCCTACTGACAGGCCTCACGGACACCAACAACTGGTGCCGGAGTCATGGCCTTACGCTGCATGCCACGTAATGTATACTCATACCCTTTTGGATGGACAAGGTATCTACATATTATCACATAGACAATAACCCACTGAGTACAGACAAAGTAATCGGAGACCTGGTGACACTGTTCATTGCTGACCTCTCATTTGACACCCACGTTGCCAAAGTGGTTGGATGGACTTCCTACCTTGCCCACCTTATCATGAAGGGATTCACATCCACATCAAAAGGGGTCATTGTACCCCTTTACTCCTCACTTATCAGCCCCATGACTGTGTACTATGCCCCATTTGGTATGTACCTCACCTGGCAATTGCAACAGCTAGGGGGACCCCATGAGTACATCACCAGGAGGATCAAGGGTCTGCAACAACTGTCATATGCTGCCAGACTAACATAACTCATGCTCTATTCCATAGCATACTGCCTACGTAGGGGTGATCTGTGCCTGATGTAGTAGGCCATGTCCAATCTGGTAGTGATGGACATGTTCCACCTCATACAATCCAAATCCATCAGAAGCACGACAGCTACGGATTTAAACCTCAGCACACATATGAAAAGAACATTCTGTAGGGACAGATCCATCACTAAGAGGCTTCCCATACTGTGCAACAGGATCCCAGTTCATGTTAGGCAGAGACCCTCACTGACACTCTTTATGTGCATTCTTGACAAGTGGATGGGAGATCATAGGTTTACAGCCGGGGTCTTCTCTGTGCCACTACTAGACAGAGGCACAGTAAACTAATACTATTATGTAGGGGGGGGGGTCTTCACTGTGTCACTACTATACAGAGGCGCAAGTTTCTAAATCTATTCTATACACTGTCTGCAGATAGCCTAGTACTAAACTATGACACTGTGAAACTATATATGTCTATGTATTTCTACATCCCTCTCTATCTATGTATACACATATGCATATTATATATATATATATATATATATATATATATATATATATATATATATATACATACATATATCGATATACATACGTATACACATGTTTTATATATATATATATATATATATATATATATATATATATATATATATACACATACTCCTTTGTAGTTCCACATATGTATACACACAGTAACGTACTGCTGAACATCCATTACTGTACAACCTACTTGTACATTGCACTACAACATACATTGCTATGTGAACATAGCTACCGTCACATACATATGTATGTGGAGCCTTCAGTGACAGTTTCAGTATGTCCCCGGCCCTATGCACATCTTCATATACATAGATACAGACCAATAACACATCTGGAGGGTTCACAGTATGTAGAGTATTATAGTAGTACTTTACATTACCTGTGTTTGTTGCAGCTGTTTGTGTAGGCTTGCAGTTGTTTGGCCTGCTGTCAGCCTCTTTGGTTTGTTGTTTCAGGGGGTTCTTTCTTTCTCTTTCTTTCTTTCTTTCTTTCTTTCTTTCTTTCTTTCTTTCTTTCTTTCTTTCTTTCTTTCTTTCTTTTTTCTCTCTCTCTCTCTCTCTCTCTCTCTCTCTCTACCTCCAGCGGGTGGAATGACAGTATTGCATGTGTGGACTGGGAGTACAGGATGCTTTTGTAGGTATCTGCACATGTCCATGTGATGGCCTCTGCACCAATTGTTAGCCAGCATTTACTAATTGCATGCAGCCTGTTGTGTAGTGATTGCAGTTCTCACTGTGATTACAGGACTGTGCTATAAAAAGGTCTGTTCGGTAGGCGTAGCCCTTTCAGATTATCAGGGTGGGGACCATGCTGGTTTGCTGTGGACACTGTTCTGTGAGTGTAAGGGTTGGTATGTCTCTCATATTTCAGGCTGTGTTGTAGACACTGCAATGCATGTTGTTCTGTAAGCTGAGTATTCCTTCCTCCAGTGTCCTGTTCTCCGTGTGTATGTAAACTGACACCTACGACTAGTAATACTGTGTATATGGGTGTGTGTGCTTTCCTGTGGGGATTGTGGTGTAACTGGTATATAGCAGTGGCTCTTGCAATCTGTTGCTATGGCTTCAATATTTGGCCTTTACATTCACTCGTTGTATGCCTGCTAGGTGTCTTTCCTGTAATGTGTTGCTATGGCTTTCCTATTTTCCATTTACATTCACAGCTTGTAATGCTTGCTAAATCTGTTTGGCCAGCAATTCCCTATGTGTTTGTTGTGGTAGGGTGTTACTGCATGCAGTGTGGTCTGGCCATGGTGTGGGCCTTGACACTTACAGGGGTATTTGATCATGCTGCTGAGCAGGCCTCAGATACTCCCCGGTGCATCTTTTATCAGCTTCATGGAATGGTACATAGCAGTGGGTTACTCCAATGACATATTCTGATACTCTGCAGTTGTGACTGTGGGTTATTTCACGCATATGTATTATTACACCATTTGTGTCATGCAGGTGGTGCATACCTTCAGTCAGTCATAGTTACCATTGCATGTGTAGTTAGATTTTGGGACACACATTCCGGCTTCAGTACTTTTTTCAACACATGTTGCTGTTTGGTTCTGCCTGTCACATTCATTTCATTCTGTACTGACTGCAGTATACTTTATTCAGGAGTTATTACTACTTTATTGGTGGATTCATACCTCTTTTTCGCACTCTCTCACTTGTTTTATTTTTACAATTCAGGATGGTACTTAATTCTAGGCTTTATTGACATGTTTTACTTTAAGTTATAACAATCCTTTCCAACAGTCTCACTTATGTCATGTTTCAGAATTTCAACAGGGATATATTTCACACATGTGTTTTACTCAGCTTCTGCAGCTGTACTTTTCAGCCTGCTGCAGGTTATGTACTATTATATTACAGGTGGGACATCTTTATTTCAGACTTGTTTCATTTTTATATTTGGATTACAGGCTGCATCACACTTTTGTAATCAAGCAATACTTGCAAACTCTCTTACACTGTTACTAGCACATTTTATTAATTAGTGACTACACTGCACTCTTTTGCTAACTGTCATACTTATATATTGTTTTACAGTTACAGGGAGAGAATTACTGACCTGCCTGGTGGCGCAACCACACCAGCCTATCAGCATAGGCTCGACGGTTCATGGAACAGACACCTGAAGCTGTAATATAAATGAAGTAATATTGGAATACACATCTCCATAATATCAGCTAGGTTAATTTCTTACATAAATAATTACATGTAACTTACTCAGTAGTGGGGCGTTGGGCATTTGCCGGGCCTCCTGGATCCAGCAGTTCAGTTGGTCCTGCTTCCACCTCTTCAGGTCCGCATGGTGGTGACGGACCTGTTCACCAGTCCTTCGTATTCCTGTGGCACTGGTGAGATCATGTGTCAACCGGTCCCATGCCTCAGCCCTATATGCTCCCCACAGGACCTGGCCCTGCATGAGTTGGGCCTAATGATCATGGACGAGGAGCCAAACCATATATTTGGACTCCTCAATGCCCCACCTCTGTGCTCGGAAGCAACTACCCTCTCCTACACCTGACATCCTGGCTGCAAGTCGGTTCCACAATCGGTTATGCTGTGTATTCCTGCCTATGGGGCTTATATATGCTGTTTTTCCCGCACTTATCTGTGATTGGCCATTTTGGAATTGTATCAGCTTCACAAAACCTGCTTTGTCATGCTCCTCTTTCTATTCATTCCTATATATATGCTATTACTGCATTTCTAAGTGCAACTGTCATGGCTTAGTGGTTCAGTACTTTGACTATGGTGCATGGTATCCTGGGTTCGAACCTGGCCATTGCTTTTTATATTTTATGACTGTCTACACAGGCTAGGAAGTGTGTCTGTGTAAAGGCAGTTTTGATACAGCTTGCTCAACGTTGCCCGCCGGTTAGCTTGTTGGCGCAGTGCGCTGCTCCGCGCAAATGGATCACGCTGGTTTATGCATCGTTTGGCTGTCAGCAGGCATACTATACTCAGCTCAGCTACGGGCACACAGTTTCAGCGTGTTAAGATGCTGGTCAACCCCGGGCACTCATTTTACACCTATTAAACCATTGCTCACCTACGGGCACTCATTTTACACCTGTTAAAACACTGCTCACCTACCGGCACTCATTTTACACCTGTTAAAACACTGCTCACCTACGGGCACTCATTTTACACGTGTTAAAACACTGCTCACCTAGGGGCACTCATTTTACACCTGTTAAAACACTGCTCACCTACAAGCAGATATCCACAACTTGTTAAGACTGTAGCTCAGCTATAGGCACATCTGACATTTTTTTTTTATCTCACATTTCTTCAAAATACATGGCCCATTTCATTACATTTTACATAAAATATAATTTTATATATGTACATGTATGTCAGGGACTTGTTTCGTGCTTATTTCACTAAAAATAAAAATTGATGTTGTGGGGGCTTAAACCATGACTGTCTCTTCTTCAGCCGACATCTCGACCGCTACGCCATTGCTTCTTGGCTTACTTTGCATATTTAGTTCTTATATGCTTTTCCACTGACTGCTACCTGTGGCTAAGCGCTGGGCACGCCCGTGCAAATGAGCGCACTCACGGGCAAACATCTTTACAACTTATAAAAAAAAATATAAGATGTTCATTTATACATTTTATGTTCATAGTCTGTGGGGGCATGTGTTGTGTTGTGTTTATTCACATTTACACAGACTCTGTCGTGGGGGTTTACTTTCGGGATTTTTACTCTTCTGGGGGCGTGTCTGTTTGCAGGGCTCGCTCTACTGGCACGCCCCCTACTGTCTTACACGGACCGTGTTAGCCTTAGGTGTGATTCAGCATGCCCTCATGTATATGCATGACATGCTGATGTCACACCGTTTAACTGCAGCCTCCGTGTAAGCCTTGTAACTCTTACACGGAGGCTTTGTGAATCCTGCCCAGTATTTCTACATTCTTAAATTCTGAGATATTTAGGATATTGGGAACTAAAATGAGGTTGTTTTTAAACAGAATAGCTATCCCTCCTCCTTTTTTCTTTTCCCTATCCAGTCTTAGGATATTATATCATGGTGGTAAGATTTCATTGATAGTAATGTGAGGTTTTAGCCAGGTTTATGTCATTATAGCAATATCTAGTGAGTAAAGAGCTATTGTGTGTAATTCATATAACTTGTTAAGAATACTTCTAATGTTAATGTTGAGTATTAGTAGGTCAGCTCCTTTTCTGGGGCTATTAAAGATGTTTTGTGGTAGAGTTGTGGGTTAGGTGTTTGAGTTTGTTCTATTTGTGTTGGGTCCAAAGTTGAGGTGTATGTCTTCACTAAGTTTTAGTTGGTATGCTATGTATGTGATACAATTTAGGAGTGTTGTAAGTAATTTGTCATGTTTGATAGATATGGGTAGGGAATGTTTGAAAGAGAGAATATGGTGAGTAGCTTGATAGATGGTCATAATGTGAAAAATGGATGGGGATATTAGTATGGAATGGGGTATATTTTGTTTAGGGTGTTGGAATGGGGTATTACAAGTGGTGATTGGGTGATAAAGCAAGGTATGATAGGAAGTGTAGTGGGCAGAGACTCCCAGTAATAATAAAGTATTGGTATCTAAAGCTTTATATTCCAGAATACAGGATGTTATGATAGCTTCTTCCTCCTTATCTGACCACAATGCAATCACATTCAGATTAACCTCAAACCCAAAAGACCTAATCTTCTGTCAAAAACTTCCAGCATATTTAATAAAATAAAAGGCTTTATTTGAATGGATTCTAGAATTGATAAATCAATTCATGGAAGTTAAAAATAATGGTGAGGTTGCAGATACCATGTTATGGGATTCATTAAAAGCTTATATATATATATATATATATATATATATATATATATATATATATATGGTAAAACAAAGAACTGGTACATCTGCAAAAGAAAGAAATGGGATAAAGAGTTAACTCTCTCCAAGCTGAAATAGACAAACTAAAATTAAACCTTAACCCCAATGATAAAGTTGCAAACACACAATTGAAAGATTTAAATCAGAAATATCTAGAAATTCTACAGCATAAGATTTCCATTAACCTGGAAAAAATTAAATTGCAATCATATTTAATAAACCCTAAAAGTCTTCACAGAATTGCTATTAGAGCAATCATATGAATAGAATAAACCATATACAAGAAATTGTATATAAAGAAGATAATAAGACTGTAAAGGTTACAGACCTGAAAGATATACTAAAGAATTTTAGTAAATATTATGAGAAAAATAATAAAACAAACTTAAACTTCACTAGTGACATATTAATAGACACATTTCTGAAATAAAATACTTGCAATAAATTATCAAAAGAACATATAAGTAAATTGGATAAATCCTTTTCCTTTAAGGGACTAAAAGACCAAATTAAAAATAATAAGACTAATAAGGCACCAAGCTTAGATGGAATAATACGAGATATATACAACATTTTGCCCAATAACATTTTAAAAATTTTACTAAAAATCTTTGAAGAAGTTAAAAACTCATCTAGCATTCCTCCTTCATGAAGATATTCTGTTATTATCCCTATTTTAAAATCAAACAAAGACCCTACATTATGCTCATCTTACAGATCAATATCACTTTTAAATATGGATTACAAGATCCTCATGTCCATACTAGCAAAAAGATTACATTAGATGCTCCCTGGCCTAATAAATGATGATCTGACTGGATTTATACTTAACAGGAAAGTTCAAGATAACATAATAAAACTATTGTCTCTAACAGACATGGCAAATAAGACTAAAAATAATTATCTATAATTGGTTTAGATTTGGACAAAGCTTTTGATTCAGTAAATTGCCAATACTTGTTCAAAGTACTAGATGAATACAATTTATCTTATGATTTTATAAATTTAATTATAAAGCTCTACAAGAATCCAAAATCCTATGTTAAAATTGACTCCTTTTTGTCTAGTTCCTTTGACATTATTATGGGCACTATGCAGGGCTCTCCTTTATCACTCTTGTTATTCATACATCTTATAGAACAGTTTGAAAACTTTACAAGATCTAACATAAACATAAAAGGCTTTACAATTAATAAGAACTTTTCCCCTAAAATATAAGTTTTTGCTGATGACATTCTACTTACAAGTGGAAACATTGAACTATCACTAGATCTCATAGTTGATTCTATAAATGTTTTTGAAATGATTTCAGGTCTGAAATGTAATCACAGTAAGACCAAAGTCTTGCTTGTGAACAAAGAGATAACCATGAAATTAAACTCCTACAAAAACATCAGATAGGACAATGTACAACTAAAGTACTTATGAATTACTATTGAATCTAATATTGAAAAAAATGATCTTAACCAACTATCAAAATCTAACCAATACAATAGTCAAAGTAACAGATAATTGGAATAAATTATTCTTCACATTTGAAGACAGACTCATGTTAATCAAAATGATAATTCTGCCTAAAATTTTATGTATAAACCAGTTATTAATTCTCCCCTTCTATACAAATATTAATTGTTTTATAAAATATTTTATAAAAAATAAACTCCATTTCATTAAAATTCTTGTGGTACCTAATAAGCCTAGAATTTCATTACATTGGCACACCAAACATTGGGAGGAGGGAAGTATTGGTTTTCCTAATATTGATTTATATTCTAAATCAGTAATTATTAAGGCAATTCTACAGTGGCTTGTCCCCTATTTTAATTATAATTGGAAATACATAGATGAAAGTATACTAATAGATATTAATAAACTCACAATAAAATTGTACTCTGACTTGGGTATCAACACCTTTCATTTTATATTAAAAGATTACATATTAAATAGCAAACATACATTTCTCTTTACCCATTTATAAATCAAAGCTTATTAATATTTAAGAAACTTCTGAATTCAAATTACCAAATTAAACATCTAATAATAATATTATTTCCTATTGACTTCACAAATGGATGCTTAATATCTTTTAACAAAATAAAAATGTTTGGTCTAAAGAATAATAACTTAATTTATTGGCACAAATTTCTTAATGGCAATAAACTACATTCAGCAGACTATTTAATTGCTAGATATAGTTTAGAAAATAGTAATTGTCTGGAAACAATCTTGTAAAGAAATTATAAAAGATAAAATCAAAATAGCATTGGATTTACAAACCAAAAGTATTTCAAAAATCATAAATTTCTATTCTAATGTTAATAATTCAGCTAAAGGCAAATCAGTTCTATCCATCATATATAAAATGATTAGAAATGAATTAGCTCCCCCTGTCCTGCTATTCTGGAATTACTTGACAAAAATAAAGAAAGAAGAATTATCTGAGGAATGTAAGAAATCAGTATTAAAATCTGCAGGAAAATCAACACCCTCCCTATATTGGAAGACATATACCTGAAATTTTTACATAGAGTATTCTTAACACCTCATAAAATTGCTATTATATACAAATCAGAAAAATAAAATGCTGGAGATGCAACAAAACATTAGATGCAGATTGGGTATATATGATCATTGAATGCAACAACGTGTCTTTCTTCTGGACTGAATTCAGGAAATTATGTCAAGCATTGTGGTTGGATCTTTGTGTTGTAACAGATTCATTGCTACTGTTCAAAGCATCAATCCCAGAAATCATACCAGTCTGTCCTAGCTAGTGCTAGAAAGGTAATAAATAAAAATTGGAAAAGCAACTCTACCATCTCTTTTTCAAGTGAATTTATTTAAATGGCTAAATCTGTATGTAAAAATGAATTATGCCCATGCCACACTCCAACTTAATCCCCTCTCCACCCTCTCTCTTTCTGTGCAACTCCTTAAGATTCTCTCTGTTGCCTTGGACTGTGTATCTTCTGTGGTATTCTCCATAACCCCTTCTGTTCTCTCTCCATGCATTATAGACCACCTAAAGTAAAAGAAATAATAGCTATATCTCAACTTGCATAGAGTTCTCCTGCCACGAATTACACTCTGTATCTGATCACATCTACCTACCATTTTAAGCTAGTTACTATATATTTTAAATGTTTTACTCACTTGAGCTTTTAACATACTGTATTACACACTCTGAAATGTCTTTAACTTGTTTTGCACAGTTACTTGTGTCCCTAGTAACTTGCAATATGTAATTGAAATGTATAAATGTTTGCCCTTTCTTTGTAACCTGCAAGTTGTAAATTTAAATGTAACTGTAATTTTTTTTATAGCTTTTCTCCCCGGATCTCCACTGAAAACAGTCTCTTCTGGCCCAGTGGACTTCCTGGGTCATCAAACTTAAATAAATAAATTAATTAAATAAATAAATAATTATTAACCATAAAAATGAGAAGTAGAAATTTAACTCAACAATACAAAGCATGGGAGAAATGTAATGACTTATTAGAAAACTACTAATGGTTTATGTATATATTTATCTGTTATGGGCTCTGTTATAGTTTTGTTTACATTGTTTTGAAGTGTTTTCGGTTGAAAGTTATAAAGCCAAATAAAATATTTAATAAACAAAGGAAAATGTAATTTGCATGTTGTTTAGGGGGTGGGGAAGCCAAGTTCCATTTCTGTGGTGCCACAACCAAAAAATGTTTTTACAGAGGTTTACTTTGCTATTGTTAGTCCTTGTTTTGGATCAAGCATTGGTTTGTTTGTGACTGTGATATGTTATAACCACACAACCCTTTTTTTGTATTTGAATGACTGAAGTTTTTTTGTATATCAAGTGGGTTTATTTGTGTCTTTCGGCTTTTCCCGGTTAGGGGTCGCCACAGCAGAATGCTGGTCTGTTATGATTGGCAGTAGATTTTTACGTACTGGCTTGCCGGGCCTAAAGCACAACCTTCAACGGAGGAACGCCCGTTTGTAATATTGAAAAATTAATAATATGTGTTATGTCTAAGCATAACTTTTATATTTTTGTGTAGTATCCTTCTTTTGTGTTTTATATCACATAGGACTATGGCACCCAAGCATCCCAATCCCTGCAAACCCCTCTTCAGTGACTCAGAGAACACTGTGATTATGCAAGCCTTTCATCAACATGGTATATTTCTGCTTGAAAGAGGACATGGGGATATGTCTGGAAGAATGCAAATTTGGAACCAGATGGTGAACAGTATCAATGCTGTTAAGGGGAGACAGATCATTTTGCTTTTTAAGCCAAGGTGGAATATTTTATTATTTTTTAATGCCAGTCCAGGCCCCCTGTCAGCAACGGGGCCTAGATAGCTGCCTAACTTGCCTGGTGCTAGATCCAGCTCTCCATGACAGAAACAGGACTTGCATATCTCTGACCTTATACAATCCTGAAAATGAAAACCCCAGGAAAGCAAAATGTTATAACACCAAATCATTTTGTGCTCTGTACTAAAATATAAGCCTGCAAAATAGCAGCTTCTATGTTTTCTAAACCTAAACATGATAACCAATCTGCACTTCTGTGCATGTGACAGAAATTGATATTCTAAACATCACATTACAAAATCATATACATAAAATATATTATACAGGCAGGAGGGCAATTATGTGGATTTGTCCTACCCCATTATGATGTAAATCTAAGGTCACACAAGGTTAGAGAAAAAAATTCTTGCATTTTACCATAAAAACAATTGCTTCTCTTCTCTTAGACTGTGCAACCTCATATATAGAATATATTAAATGTTTCTTGCTCTTTCTGCAAGTGCATTTAACTTGTGTTCTAGATTATAGCTTTTATCTCCTTTTTTCCTGTAATCCATTGCAGCATGCAGTAAGAACAAGAAATTAACTTCTATGACACATTTAGTGAGTTGCTCTGACTGTATCAAAAATGTATGTAATGCTGTAATGAATGAAAATTGTTAAAAAAATAATAAAACATATGTATGCTGCTTGAAAATAATAATGGAAGTGTTATGGATTGTTTTATATTTTACTACTGTGTGTGTACCCTTGCCACTTTTTATAAAATGTCATGTCTAATAAAGATGTCTAAAAATGTCAACATGCTGGTACTTCTAGAGTGCTATACTTAACTCAAGTGAAGGAGAACAGCAAGATGAACATTTCACTGTAAATTTGTATGGAAAATCTGTAGGATTTCAAAGTTTCTGATTTTTATTATTTTTGTTCATTGAGTTGCAAGGATGTTTGTGCTGTTCCAGTAGGAGTTGTGGCATCATTGTCATTCTGACTAATAAGATGGTGGAGACCATTAATTTCTGAAGTAAAAGTAGGTGTTCAAGTCGGCTCTGAATTGAGTACACTTTGATTAACTATTTTAATTAAATGTTCCATCACTGGGGTGATGTAAAACTGATAGCAGATAACTCCACAGTTACCATAACCAACTTTTCTTTTAGCACAATAGTACAGTACAGCAAATGGAAGCTAGTTGTTTTATTTATTTTTGCAACATTGTTTTGTTTAATGTCTATATTTCATGTATTTATGCCTTTTTGTGTGTGAATCATAGTAATGTGCTACATTCTGAAGGCACATTTCACAAAGAGAAATGGCAAAAAAGCACTGTATTTATGTTCTTTTTATTATGTGGAGTAATATAAAGGATTCTGAAAAAACATGCTTGCTAGACTAGTATAATTCCACGTTGGTACAGCAGTAGCGTTGTTACCTCACAGCAAGAGGTTCTCCTGTTCAATTCTTGGCTTGGCTTGGGAGTGCCTTCTGTGTGGAGTCTGCATGTCCTCTCCATGGTTGAGTAGTGTTCAAAAGACATGTGTGTGTAAATGGGTGTGCCTTTGTTGAAGGTTGGGTGTTGAGCTGGCACCTTGGCATTTTGTAAAAATCTACTGCCAATCATTAGTGGACCGGAGTTCCACTGTGGTGACCCCTTACCGGGAAAAAGCTGAAAGACCAACAACAACAACAAAAAATACACTATAGGATTGAATCCACACACACACACACACACACACACACACACACACACACACACACACACACACACACACACACACACACACTGTGATGGACTGCTAGTTTTAAATATTTCATATTTCTTTTATTTTTTATTATTAACTACCCACTTCTGACTGCTTTCTTTTCTGGTTGTCTTCTCACCAGTGCACTTGCTTTTATTATGGAAGTCTTGACATAACTTTGTTTTATACAGTTTTACTATATTTGTTTCTACTGTAAGGTAGGTGTGTTGTAAAAACAGTAACCAGAAAAGAGTATACCTCATTTCCATAGCATTTGTGTGAGTGAGTGAGTGAGTGAGTGAGTGAGTGAGTGAGTGAGTGAGTGAGTGAGTGAGTGAGTGAGTGAGTGAGTGAGTGTGGGAGCCATTACTGTTACAGCTGGTATGCATTATCATTTTAAAGTCAAATATTTTTGAAGGACGTTCAATCCTCTACACTTTTTGCATACTTCCAGTAAAGAACGATATCTCCTTATGGCACCCAGATCTTCATTTGGTTCTGTATTCTTTATTTACGAGTTAGCAAAATGCCACTTACACTGTTTAGTTGTTCATTATTTATGTTTAAGTTATTGCTTTTGTTCCAGGGTAGTCCAACTGGGTGCAAGACCCCATTTCAGCATAGACCAAGAGAGAAAAGCTCCATATACCACGCTGAGAGACATAAAAATTCCCTGTCATTGTCCACTTATATCACTCTATACAGGCATCTGGGAGATACTGCTAGTTATTTAAAATATTTCCATATGTACTTAGACTTGAAAAAAAAAAAAAAACAAATGCCATCAGATGAAACCTTGGCTGTGTCATTGAGATTTGAACTGTAAGTTACATATCTTGAGACTTATTCAGTGTTATTTGTATTACTAGTTATACAATTAAGTATATACTTTTATACGTTTGTAAATATCTCAATAAGCATGCACACAGTAAGAAGAATTTCTTGCTGTCATGTCCATCTATCTACCCCTTTTTTCTCATTTTTGCACATGGGGTCAGGGTTGTCACTTCAGTACCGATAATCATCTAGAGCCAATGTTCTTGCTGTCATTTGTCATGTGAAATGTTGTCTGGTTATCAAAGCATTCTTATTTCTTAGTTGTGTAGTGTCCAACATAACAATTTGTGAAAGTTGAAAAAATATAATTCTGGGTTTGTGTATAGGTTCATAGGTTGGTACTAGGCTATCGGCCCTAGGACCTATACAAGCCTAGTCATAACAATTCCCGGGCCATTTCATCCCACAGTATTTACTTCCCTGGAACCCTGTCTAGCAGTGTGACTGACGTGATCCCTGGGGTGAATTTCCTATCTCCCATCCAATCATCAAGGTTCCTTTTGAAGAGGGCCAAAGAGGCTCTCTGCTTGACATGTATGGGCAGTCTATTCCAGAGTCTGGGGAGTCTCTGGGTCAGGAACTTATCCCTCCAGTATGTTTTGTTCATTGTAATGACAAGGTTTAGATCCCTGGAGTGTGAGTCTCTGAGGGATTGGGATTTCTTTAAATGTAGCATGTCCAACAACTCGGGTTTGACATGGCCTTGTATGTTAAGCAGAGATCGCCTCTGAGTAGACGATATGTGACAGAGTATAGGTGGAATTTTTTAGACGGTCAGCATAGGGCATCTGCTTTAGGCCTGTGATTCTTTTAGTGAGGTATTTCTGCAGACTTTCCAGTTGTTGCAGATGTCTTGAGAGATACATACCAAACGAGGCATTGTATTCTATAATGGGTCTAATGAGGGATGAGCACAGCCAAACAATGACCTCCTTTTTTGTGGGTGAAAAGCATTTAGTGATGAAGTGTGCCACATATAAGGATTTCCTGGCTGTTGTAGTGATGTGGTTATCAAAGGTGAGACCACTGTACACCTGAGTCCCTAAGTGTTTAGTGTACTGCCACCTATGTGGTAATTCACGGGTACATGTTTTTTATCAAAGGGGATTATGACGATTGGGGAGAGATGGGCAAAGGCTGCCAGCCTAGTCAAATAGAATTTGATACATAATTCTATCAACTGTATAAATAAATGTAAAATACAGGCTTGTGTTTTTAAATGTAAGAAAACACTGTAAAATGTGAACTTCAAGATTGTTACAACATTGTCATCTGCTATAAGGAAAACCAAGCCAAGTATTTCAAATGTGTTTTTTTAAGTTGAAAAGATCTTATTAATATTTTACAAGTCGGTTCCAGTGCAGATGGATGAAGGTTTCATGTCCATTGTTTTAAGGCTAAAGTTTATGACCAGAATTTAGATGTGGAATGTGTTTTATTACTCTGGTTTCTGCTAGAATGTATATGTGAAATGCCTTGTATTGTTGTAAGTTTCTGAGGAGGTGTTAGATTGCTAAATAATACAGTCTGTGGCCTGAGAACTCAGACCAGGTGTTAAGATGCTGCAATATGAATACTGGGAAAACCTAAGTGTCAAAAATTATGTAATTTTGGGAGGGCCTTAGAGACATGTTTTTTAGTAATGTTTAAATACTATTCCTCACAAGAGACTGAAAGCATTTTGACTTTGGATATCCAACTTACCAGCACTCTGCCTTATGCTCACATGTACGTTTTAGCACTATGATTTCTTGTAGGAATAGTTAAAGCTAGTAAAGATTAATTAGGTATTTTTCTTTGAAATCAGACTTGTCCTACTGTATTATTTTAAGTTTCTGTGTGATCTCTGAACTCTTAGATATCTCTGTGGTGTAGTAGTTTTGTCTTGTGTTTTAATTATTTATTATTAAATATTTTTAAAACCTTCTACCTGTGGCTGATTTGTGGAGAGATAAGCTCTAGAATACATTGCATATTTATAGAGGTTATTGTAATAGGCCACTCTAAAGTAAGCCTTGACTGTTAGTCATACTACCATTGGATAATAATATTGCACAGTAATAAATGGACACCCTTTTGAGGGCCTTTTAGTAGCTGATATTATTAACTGGGTGGTGGCAGTAATTACTACTGTATAGTCTGGGTAATGGGCACAGTTGGAGAATCTGTGTCAGCCTTTCCCAGGAGTGTCTGTGAAGTTGTATCAATACTTATCTCAAAGTGTGTATGTGTTGTGTCAGCTACTTGGCAGGGACAGAAAGCACTGGTTGGACAGAGAGGGTACTGGAGGTTTTAGCTTGCCCAGTTAGGCTGAGACCTGGACCCTATAGCTGTGCCAGTGGGGAGTCTTACTGGGGACCTGGTGAGCAAGAAAGCAATCAGCCCCAGACTGACTGTATTCTCTGTATGCACTTAAGGGAAATTGTACTTTACTGTGTATATTAGTTATCCTTTCCTCTTCTAGGAGACAACCTCCCTGGTGTCAGTGGTGAGGATTGAGGCTCCTTGATTGCTGGGCCAGGGCATGGTCGTCACAAGTGTTTGGCAGTGGTGGGATCTACTTTGCATACTTATTGGCTTGTAGTGGTGTGGGTAGAGCAAATTCCTGTAGCTTATGTACAGTGATCTCTGAAAGTGTTTTGTACTCTTAAACAGCCACACAGTGTATACTCATAGTTCAGATCACAATTGTTTTATTTCTTTTGTTAGCTTAGTGTTAGGGTAAGCAGGCAGCATGTCAGCAGAAGAGTATGGAAAGCTGACAAGGAGCCAGCTGGCAGTGATGTGCTAGGCAGGGGACTGGTGTATGGACACCTGACTAAAGCAGACCTGATTGCAGCCTTGGTTACAGCTGCATCAGAAAACAGCAGCCTGGAGGACAATCAAACTGACAGTGGAGATACAATATCCTCGGAGAATGGACAGCTCAACCTTTCTGCAGTGGACTTAAAAATCCAGCTGGAGCTAAAGAGACTTGAGTTGGAGGCCAGGCTTATGGAACTAGAAGCAGCCGAGAAAATGAAGAGTCTACAAGTTGAGGGAAATGAACGGTAGAGGAAGCATGAGAGGGAAATGTTGACTCTTCGTCAGAGTCATGGAGGTAATGGGGAAGGGAGTAACCAGACCCCAGAAGCACAAAAGGTCAGTAAATTTCTTCCCCAGTTTAAAGTGGGGGATAATTTTGATAGCTTTATTCATATTTTTGAGCGGGCATGTAAACAGTATAAAGTTGACCAAGGGCTCTGGGTATGGTTCCTGACCCCCTTACTCCATGATAAAGTTGTAACATCTTTAGTAGAAATGCATGACACTGACTGTTTTGATTATACTGCTGTAAAAAGACATTTATTAGAATGTTTTAAGCTAACACCTGAAATGTATAGGAAAAAGTTTTGTGAGCATAGACGCAAGGCAGATGAAAATGTATGTGAATATGTTGCTGAACTGAGCACTTATTTTCATAGTTGGGTGAGTGGATGTCCGGTCACCACTTTTGAAGGGTTTGCAGACCTTTTGGTAAGGGAACAAGAACTTAGCACTTTGCCTGAGGACATGAGGATCTGGTTAGCTGATAGACAGTGTGCTACTTCAGAGGAGTTGGGGAAGAAGGGAGACCTATAACTAGCCAGCAGGGCAGCCCTGCACACGAAAGGGACCCCCAGTACTGCTCATGGGTCTAAAGGACCCCATGGTGGGCAGCACAGACTGCCCCAACAGAATCCGCCAGTAGCAGGGAAAGCCACTAGTCCATGTACACATTCAGGAGCTAGGGTTAAATGTTTTGAATTCAACCAGTGGGGCCATGTGGCATACAGATGTCCACAGAGGCAAGGTGGGGAACCACAGGTGAGGGAGCCAGTAAGTGGTAAAGATAAAATGCCAATAGTAGGTTGTATTGAGACAACAGGGGTATGGAACTACCATCCTGCAGATGTCCTGAAAGGGAAAGATTTGGATGAGGCAGTACTATGTACTTATGCATTTACATGCAGTGAGGCTAGGAGACAAGCATGTGGGTCTGGTAGCCTGGGGAAGACCCAGACAGACTGCATACTTACAGCCAGGACTGCTGAGGTGGTTACTTCAGGGAGTGAGCTACACTGTAGCAGTGAGACTGAATGTGAGCCACAGCTGCTTGTGGGTACCGATGTTCCCTTGGACAGGGTAACTGCAAAGGTAGAGGAGAGTAGGCATACCCAGGCTGGGAAGGGTTACAAGGAGAGAGTTGAGACAGGCTCAGCTCTCAGACCCTACACTGCAAGGCCTGAGGCAGGTAGCTAGGGAGGCACCTGATTCTCAAGGGAAGGAGGAACCTGTATATTGGAACAAAGGGTTACTGTACAGAGAGTGGACCCCTGAGGGAGGGCTAGAAGGTGAGAAAATACAGCAGTTGGTAGTGCCTAGTGTTTATCATCTGGCGGTTCTAGCCATAGCCCATGATAATCCCTTTGCAGGTCATATGGGCATAAAACGTACAAAGAGGCGTGTTATGCAAAACTTCTATTGGTCTGGAATTTTCAGAGATTTAACAGGGTACTGCAGGACCTGTGCACAGTACAGAAAGGTAGACAAGGCAGGAGTCAAGGTGAGAGCTCCTTTGATGCCTTTGCCTATGATTGAGGAGCCATTTCAGAGGGTAGCTATGGATATTGTGGGCCCTCTGAGTACCCCAAGTTCCACAGGGGAAATGTATATACTAGTGATTGAAGATTATGCTACACAATACCCTGAGGCAGTGGCTTTGTCCTCCATTGAGGTCGAGAAGGTGGCAAATGCTTTGCTAGAGATTTTCAGAAGGGTAGGTTTCCAAAAGGAAATACTGCCTGACAGAGGTACCAACTTTATGTCAGACCTGCTGGCTTGTCTGTGGAAGTCCTGTGGGGTGAAGCACATGAAGACCACCCCTACCATCCCCAGACTAATGGTCTTGTTGAGAGGTTAAACTCTACAATCAAGCCCATACTACAGACATTTGAAGATCAGTTTAAGAGGGAATGGGACAAATATTTGCCCCATCTGTTGTTTGCTTACAGAAAGATTCCCCAGGAATCCACAGGTTTTCACCATTTGAGTTGCTGTATGGGCATAGGGTGAGGGGACCTCTAGATTTAATTTGAGATGAGTGGGAAGGTGAGTGTGAGTCTCACAAGGAGTCCATTGTGGCATATGTCCTGGACCTCAGGACAAGGCTCAGGGAACTCATGGGCCTGGCCCAGGAGAACCTGGCAGAAGCCCAACAACAGAAAAAGGTGTGGTATGACATGAATGCTTGAGCTAGAGAGTATGCTGTAGGGCAGCAGGTGATGTTTCTCATTCCTGTCAGACACAACAAGTTGCAGGCAGCTTGAGAGGGACCCTACAAGGGGGTAAGAAAGGTAAGTGATGTTAACTACATGGTGGAAGTGCTTGGCAGATGGCAGGGGCACAAATTGTACCATGTTAACATGATGAGACTTTACCATGATAGGGAGGCCCTTGTGCTGAGCATTTGCAGTGGATTTCAGGAGGAGTCTGAGGGAGATCTGGGGACTGATTTCCTCTGTGAGGCTCGGGCTGACACCTTGGTGGAAGGCATAGCAATGTCCCAGCAGCTATCTCCTACCCAGGTTCGAGAAATCTGAGCAGTGTTGCAGGAGTTTGGGGGCACGTTCACCGGAAAACCAGGGAGCACCCACCTGGTGCAGCACCAGGTGGATACAGGACCCCAAAGGCCTATCAGAAAAGCCCCTTATAGGGTGCCTGAGCGGGTCAAACTGACACTGAGGGAAGAGGTACAGGAGATGTTGGAACTAGGGATGATTCAAGAGACCAACAGTCCCTGGGCCTCACCAGTGTTGTTGGTGCCAAAGATGGATGGCAGCAACATGTTCTGTGTGGATTACAGGAAATTAAATAGTCATACAGAGTCGGATGCTTAACCTATGCCTAGGACAGATGAGGCCCTAGAGCAGCTGGGTGGGAATAAGTATCTTACAACCATTGATCTTACCAAGGGTTATTGGCAGGTGCCCTTGACTCCCAGTGCTAGACAGAAGTCAGCCTTTGTGACTCCTTTTGGCTTGTATGAGTTCACAAAGATGCCCTTTGGGATGAAGAATGCCCCACTAACTTTCCAGAGGCTGGTAGATCATATCTTAGCAGGAGCAGAAGGATTTGCCCTTGCTTACATGGATGATATTGCTATCTACAGCCATTCCTGGCAAGAGCACCTTCAGCATGTCAGGGAGGTGCTGGGCAGACTACAGAGGGCAGGGTTCACCAGTAAGCCAAGCAAATGTCAGGTGGGTATGGCAGATTTCTCCTACCTAGGGCATAGAGTGGGGAGTGGTAAGATAAGGCCAGAACCTGCTAAAGTAGAAGCTATTCAGGCATGGCCTGCACCTGTTACCAAAAATCAGGTGACAACATTCTTAGGGACAGCAGGGTACTACAGAAAGTTTGTTCCCAATTATAGTACCACAGCTGCTCCACTTACAGACTTGGCAAGGAAGAACAGGCCATATAAGGTAGTGTGGACCCCAGCATGTGAGCAGGCATTTCAGAAGATTAAGGAAGCTTTGGGAGGACCCCCTGTGTTAGCCAGTGCAAACTACAGCAAAGACTTTGTTGTGCAGGTGGATGCTTCAAACTATGGGGTGGGTGCTGTACTTAGCCAGATTTCTTCAGTGGAAGAAGAGCACCCAGTGGGTTATCTCAGTCATAGGCACCAACCCAGGGAGGAATGCTATGCAGTGGTAGAAAAAGAATGTCTAGCCATAGTATGGGCACTACAAAAACTTCAGCTTTATCTGTATGGAAGAAACTTCACTGTGATGACAGATCACAACCCTCTAACATGGTTAAACAGAGCCAGTCAGCAAAATGCCAAGTTTCTAAGATGGAGTCTGGGGTTGCAAGCATATTGATATGTCAGTGCAGCACCACAGTGGGAGTAGCAATGCCAATGCAGATGGGCTCTCAAGGCAGGGAATGGGGCGAGGTACACCCAGATAGACCTGACACTCTCAAGGGATGTTTCTCAAGGGGCACTTGAAAAACTTGCTTGAGTTCCCTGGGGGAAGAGATGCGATGTTTGGGGAGAGATGGATGAAGGCTGCCAGCCTAGTCAAATAGAATTTGATACATAATTCTATCAACTGTATAAATAATAGCAAAATACGGGCTTGTGTTTTTAAATGTAAGAAAACACTGTAAAATGTGAACTTCAAGATTGTTGCAACATTGCCATCTGCTGTAAGGTGAAAAGGTCTTATTAATGTTTTACAAGTCATTTCCAGTGCGGATGGATGAAGGTTTCATGTCCATTGTTTTAAGGCTAAAGTTTATGACCAGAATTTTGATGTGGAATGTATTTTATTGCTCTGGTTTCTGCTAGAATGTATATGTGAAATGCCTTGTATTGTTGTACGTTTCTGAGGAGGTGTTAGATTGCTAAATAATGCAGTTTGTGGCCTCAGAACTCAGAGCAGGTGTTAAGATGATGCAATATGAATACTGAGAAAACCTAAGTGTCAAAAATAATGTAATTTTGGGAGGGCCTTAGAGATATGTTTGTTAGTAATGTTTAAATACTATTTCTCACAAGAGGCTGAAAGCATTTTGACTTTGGATATCCAACTTACCGGCACTCTGCCTTATGCTCACATGTAAGCTTTAGTACTGTGATTTCTTGTAGGAGTAGTTAAAGCTAGTAAAGATTAATTAAGTATTTTTCTTTGAAATCAGACCTGTCCTACTGTATTATTTTATGTTTCTGTGTGATCTCTGAACTCTTAGATATCTCTGTGGTGTAGTAGTTTTGTCTTGTGTTTTAATTATTTATTATTAAATATTTTTAAAACCTTTTACCTGTGGCTGATTTGTGGAGAGATAAGCTCTAGAGTACATTGCATATTTATAGAGGTTATTGTAATAGGCCACTCTAAAGTAAGCCTTGACTGTTAGTCATACTACCATTGGATAATAATATTGCACAGTAATAACTGGACACCCTTTTGAGGGCCTTTTAGTAGCTGATATTATTAACTGGGTGGTGACAGTAATTATTACTGTATAGTCTGGGTAAAGGAGAACAGTTGGAGAATCTGTGTCAGCCTTTCCCAGGAGTGTCTGTGAAGTTGTATAAATACTTATCTCAAAGTGTGTGTGTGTTGTGTCAGCTACATGGCAGGGACAAGAAGCACTGGTTGGACAGAGAGTGTACTGGAGGTTTTAGCTTGCCCAGTAAGGCTGAGACCTGGACCCTATAGCTGTGCCAGTGGGGAGCCTTATTGGGGACATAGCGAGCAAGGGAGCAACCAGCCCCAGACTGGGGGTGTGTGTATTAGTTATCCTTTCCTATTCTAGAAGACGACCTCCCTGGTGTCAGTGGTGAGCATTGAGGCTCCTTGATTCCTTATCCAGGGCATGGTCATCCCAGGGATAACTATACATTTCTTGGCATTGAGCTTCAGCCCATGGCTCTGGCACCAAGCATCTGTTTCTGTAAAACCCTTTTGTAGACTATCCACATAATTTGGGGATTCAATAAAGGCTCCAGTTTGCAGTCTTTTGTGAACTTTGTTAGCCAGAGTCCCTTAGTGTTGGCCTGTACTTCCGAGAAGTAGATGCTAAACAAGAGCGATCCCAGGACTGAACCCTGAGGTATGCCACGTCACTTGTCTGGAGCTGGATTTGGAGTCAGTTACTTTTACAGTGTGGGTTCTGTCAGAAAGCCAGTTGGCAACCCATCAAGTGATGTAGGGATTAATGCCCAGCTTAGAAAGTTTATCTATGATTCCAAAGTGGGGGAAGATGTTGAAGGCCTTGGCAAAGTCGAGATAGGCTGTGTGGACCACCTTACCCTTGTCCACAGTTCTGGAGACTGATTCAAAGAAGTCAATCAGGTTCAGAAGACAAGATCGGCCCTTCATGAACTCAAACTGCGTGGGGTCCAGTGTTTGAAGGTTGCCAATGTCTTTGTTTATAAGTTCCATGATAATATTTTCAATGGCCTTGCAGATCAGGCTCATCAGACTGATGGGGCGGTAGTTCCCAGGGATACAAGGTGGATCCCCCCTTCTGGAGTGGGATAACTGTAGCTGTGCGCCACTCAGTGGGCACGAAGCCTGAGGTGAGGCTATGATTAAACATCACACTTAGGTGAGGTGACAGTTCATTTTGTAGTTCATGTAGTACACAGCCTAGGATGTCGTCTGGTCCCATGGATGCTGTATTCTTAGCGTTGGAGAGTCCATTTTTTACCTGTGTGGCCATTATTACCAGAATTTGGTAATCTTTTGGTATTGAGATATGCCCTTTAGGGGGTGAGAGGGGGGTGAAGTTTGCACTGAATCGATCTGCCAGGATATTGGCAATATCCTTGGGATCAGTATATTTAATGCCATTCTGTTGTAGCTTAGAGCAGATCTGAGCATTGCCATTTAGATTCTTGACATAGCTATAGAAGGCCTTGTGGTTGTCTTTGGAATCTTTGGCAATTTTATTTTCATAACTAGCTTTGGAGGATTTTATGAGGGATCTGAGCTTCTTACTGAGGCTGGTAAGTGAGTTTGTTGCATCCTGGGATTTTCCTCTTTTCTGCAACAGTTTCTTCCTTGTGTTGTAAAGTTTGTTTATGGCAAGGGACCACCAGATTGGCTTCCTTTTTTTGGAGGAAAGCATCTTGGTTCTACTGGGGATGGCACGATTCATGCAGGAGTGGATGTGCTTGTACAGTGCCTTAGTGTAGGATTCAGCAGTCGAACCTTCAGTTCCCATCTGCATGGATGTCGTGAAGTTTGTCACTTCTGACTTGAGTAGCATGAAGTTGGCTTTAGAGAAGTTTTTTACAGAGGTTTCCTTACTGGGGAGGGGGTGAGATGTGGATGTCAAGGGTTATTAGCTTATGGTCAGACCTGACCAACAAGGGGGTGACCATAGATGTGGATCATCGATTTCCCATGTTGGTAATGATCATCCCTAGGATATTGGAGCCCCTGGTGGGAGTAAGGATTAGTTGATCCCGAGCATTGGAATTTATGAATTCCAAGAACCGTTTGGCAAAGGTGTTGGTACATGAGTAGTTTTCCCAGTTAATGGCAGGGTAGTTGAAATCAACCAGTATTAGGGTGTTTGGTTGTATCTTAATATTTTCCAGTATGTTTAGAAAGGTATAGTGAGAATCTCGGGGCATGGTGGGGATCTGTAGCAAGCTACAGTTTGGATTGCAGTCTTACCTAGTGTTAGTTGCATCTGGAGAATTTCAGACGCATTGTGCTGGGCAACTAGCCTGGTGTTGTGAATATCCTTGGTGAATATGGACACTCCTCCACCTTTAGTGTTTCAGCCCTGGTTTGGTGGTCGAAAAGTGTGGTAAGAGTTGTAGTCTGGTATTGCAGGGGTGCTCTCTGGAGCCTTGAACCAGGTCTCAGTTACTGCACAGATATCAATGTTCAACATTTTTAGGAGTACCTTAAGAGAGTGCATTTTGAGGTTTAGACTTCTAGTATTGAGTAGCATTGCCTTCAGATTTTGCATGCTTGTACCTGTCACGGTGGTGGTTTTGTCCTTTGAACTTTGCCTAAAAAAGGCACTAGAGGGGTGGCAAGAGCCTTAGCCAGTAACCTGAATCCCAGGGGCAACAGGTGCAGAGCATCTCTGGCAAAGCATCATGGTCTGTCGATCATATCGTCCCAGGCAGACAGATACTGGATCCCCTTTAAATGCCACCAGAAGCTTAGCCATACTGCATTGCAGTATTTATGGAAAGAATATGAATGTACTAACTTACTGTCAAGAATACGTCCTGGTGATAACATTGTTGTTTGTACAGCTTTTGTAGTACATGGAGCATAATGATTACGCTCTGATATTCAGAAAAAGACAAATCAGTTAAGCGTCAAAAAATCAGGAGCAGAATAAAATATTTGGTTCTGCTTGCTGTCCATCAGTAACATGTCCTGACTTGCTATAATAAACTTGAAAGTTACAAGAATGACAGGACGTGTGTGTTCACCTGCATTATCTGATGGACACAAAGTCTGAAACCTAAATGTTTGTCATTATTTATTGTCTTCAGTCCTCAGTAAGTTTTCCAAAATACATGGACTGTATGAGGAACAAATCAAATATATGTGACAAAAATCAGGAAATTCTGTGAAAATCTGGACACTTGAGAGGCACAGGAAGGTGAGTGTAAACACAAGTGACTGTGTTACTCTGTCTTCCTAACAGCACTCCCCAAGTAATTTATGGCTTTGAAAACTGGTAAAACACTTAGCTTTTTTTTTACTTTAACTATAAAAAACCCATGCACCACAAAGAATTATGATCAGGTTGCTGATCCTGACTTATTATTGTGTGTTCTTGACATGGATGCCAAGCTCTCAAGGTGAATTTCTAGGTGTCCATGTCTTGAACACATACTAAGTCAGTAGGATTGGAAACCCAGTCATAATTCTCTATAGTACTTATAAACTATTTATGCTTGTTTATTTTATACTCAAGTTTTTTTTTTCTTCATAGAATGTTCTGGAATGCAAGGATGTGTAGAGGCTGTTACAGGTGTGGTATTTCATGTCACACAGGTGCTAATGAGGTAAGTATTTTATAAGGTGAGTACAGGGAATAGTAGTTTGGTTACAGTGGTAGGACCGGAGTGAAACTTGAAAGCAGTAGGAAAACTGGGTTGAATGTACTGGACTGTAGCTCAGCATGCATTGTGCAGCAGTGGCTCATCATTAAAATTGTGATGTGTGCTAAATGATATAATCCTCTGAATCCGGGCTGTTAGCATTGCTATTTATGTTCATCTTCAGTCATGCTGCTATTCCCTATAAATGCTTCTTTAGATACTCTTCTTGGCTCTTGCAAATGAATACACGGGATGACATACAAAAAGAGAGAGAGGGGTAGGGTGCCATTTAAAGTATGCCTGTTATTCACATTCATTGCTAATATATTTTTTAATTCTTTATATATAAATAGTATATATTAGTGAGAAAAAAGTCATCAAATGTACCTTATTGGGAGGAATGTTCCTCATGCTGGGCCTTAAGCATCATTATTTTTCTCTGTTCCACATTGAAAGGGTTTGTCTTAAATATTTAACTTTTTTAAACTTATATCTATGGTAAATAATACTGAATCATATTTCATCAAATATTTTTAACCATCTTTTGAGCTCATAATTGAAGTTGTTAGTTAGCCATTAGTAAGCGTTCCACATTTTACCCATTTGCTCAACACTAGGAAAGGTAATGTTCCACATTTGTATACATATTGTTGAGAGCTACTGTGGCTACTGCTGGACTTTAATTTACTGAATCTGTTTCATGGATGGATAGGTGGCATGTTGCAAGATGGTGATCTTTGTCTATGTAAGCTATGATTTGTTGTGTTTGCTTTGTCTGTTTCTACCTCTGCTTTCAGTTTATTAAATGTGTCTCCTAGACTCTTTATTTTGCATGCTAAGGACATAGTTTACATTTTCTGATCTCATGGTCAGTGGTATACTCTTTCCTTTTTTACTTTCTCTTCCTCCTTATATTCTAGTATTCTATCTAGATTTTATTCTACTTTCTTCTTTGCATCTGACCCCTTCCATTTTACATTTAAGTGTACAGTCATGTTAATGCACTATTCTAATTGAGATGATGGCATCTGCAGGCATCACTCTTTGTTAGAGGAAATTAAAAAAGAATGTTTAATTGTATAGCTGGCTAAAGCCATTATAATTATGTATGTCTTTGAGGCTCCTGGTGGTGATCTTCGTGGATGTTGAAGTTTTGTAGCATTTATTCTCTAATTGAGAGATTCCTTTATTTGGAATATCTGCATTTAAGTGATATTTATGTCTTTGTCTTGAATGAGATTGGCTGAAATAGAGAGAACAATGTGGGAAGATATGTTTGTGTCTATATCTAATGACTTAACACAAACTTAAACTGCAATACGTTTCTATTCCAGTGATCTGTTGATTTATCAGAATCTCCCTGAGTAATGTACTACAAGCTATTCCATTTTGTTCTGAGCTGTGCTGATAAGACTAAGACTTGCATGTGGTCTTTGTCTTAATCCACCCATCCATCCTCAACCCTTTTTCACATTTTTTGCACATGGGGTTGGGGTGTCACTTTCAGCAGTGACAATTATCTCAAGCCAAGGTTTACACTGCTGGGTTGCTATCCCTGCCATGGTAGTTCATCTGTACCACTCACTCACACACACACTCGCACCTATGACCAATTTAGAGTGTCCAGTCCACCTACTGCATGTCTTTGGAATGTCAGAGGAAACCAGAGAACCTGCAGGAAACCCACGCAACCACAGGGAGGACATGCAGACTCTACACAAAAAAAACTCCAGCCAAGAATCGAATTGGAGAACTTCTCTCTGTGAGGTGAAAATGCTAACCGCGGCACCACCGCTTTGTCTTAATATTAGTCTTGAATTTTTTAGAGTGAGATTTTGACAGTGACATAGCTATTTGAACTAAAAGCTGTAGGTGTATAGATGTTAATAGCTTCATGAGTCCGATACTGTTTTGGTCTTACATGACTAAAAAGAGTGATTTTTTTTTTTTTTGTATGTGTATAGAGTTTCTGATCTCAAGCTGAAAGTACAGTTGTGTATTGCTTTTAGATAGTATCACCAACTTCTACATAATTAAGAAGGGTGTAGCATGAGTGCAAATTTAATGAGTTTACTGAACAATGTGCTAGAAATGTGACAGACATATGATTTTTTTTAATTATTTTGTAACTGTTTAGATATTTGTAAAATCTCATGTTTGCTGCGAATATGAAGACAAACATTCAACATTTTATTTCTCTTTATGTTATCTTTTAACTGATAAATTAGTTGTTAAAATAAATATTTGATTTATGAAACAGTTACAGACATATATAATCTCCCCACCGCACCCCCCCCACACACACACACACACACACACACACACACACACACACACACCTACACCTACACACACACACACACACACACACACACACACACACACACACACACACACACACACACACACACACACACACACTGGCTCATAATTAAGTCCTAGGCTAGCTGCCCTTAAATGCCATTTTAAGCCTAGCCAATTTCCCTTTTGGTGCTTGAATTAACCTAACCTGTTTTGTGTTCGATTGGCCTTACCCATCCCATGGCTGATAATTATATATTATCCCTAATGAGAATAACTGGGATCATACCACATATACTTTGAGGGGACCCATGTATGGGATAAAGCATTTAGGAGCTGCTTCTGTCTGTTAGTATTACAAGTGAAAGTCCTGGGGAAAATGTTCTGTTTCCCATCCTTAGGTCCAATCCAAGTTTTGTCTTATTTATAAAATATGTTATTACTTAGTTAGCAGTTTAAATATAGTATTATTTTATTCATAACATAGTTGCACGTTTATATAGTATCTCAACACTCATGTAGCTCTATTTAATGTAAGTATTGTTTTTACAACGCTGAGATTTCTATATTGGATAACTGAAATATTAAAACCATGAATTCAATCAACAAGGAATAGTTTATATCTGAAATTATTGCTGGAACACTAGATATAGTAAAGACTATATTCTAGTTATATCTGTCTGAACAGATGCAACCTGCAAAGTGTAAGACTTCTTCCGTTATAGTAATAAATTATATGCTGACTGTGATAAATACATCAGTATGGCTACATTGTCTTTAAGTTAAGTTTGGATTTTTTTATCACTGGCTGTTTATGCAATGTTCACATTATAGTTTGTTAGATTTCAATGGCTGACCCTTTCTTAAACATTTGGTTGAAATGGATACTGGAATACAATAAAGATTGCTAGCTGTTACAATCTGTCAGACTGTAAAGTGAAAATTCCAGAAAAAGTAAATAAATTGATTACTTTCTGTACTCATCATTTGTATTGTCCAGAGTTTTGCAGAATGTCCAGAGTTTTTTGTCAAACATTATTGGTTTGTTCCTTATTATTCGTAGGTTCACAGGTTCATAGGTGTGTACTAGGCTAATGGCCCTGGAGCCTTTACAAGCCTGTGTTCCCAGATCTCTTAGAACGCCATCTGTGTTCAGTGGACTACCATTGATGTGGTAATTCAAGGGAACTGTTTTTTTCCCAAGGGGGATGACGACACTTTTTTTGGCATTGAGCTTAAGGCCATGGTTCTGACACCAGTCGTTGGTCTCAGTGAGGCCTTTCTATAGGATGTCAACATCACTTGGGGAGTTAATAATAGCTCCCAACTTGCAATCGTCTATGAATATTGTCAGCCAGAGTCCCTTCGTGTTGGCCTGCACTTCAGAGAAGTAGATAGCAAACAGGAGAGCACCCAGAACTGAACAATGTGAAACTCCACTCATGACTGGTCGGCAGTCTGACTTGGAGTCAGCTGCTTTCACACTGTGGGTTCTATCTGTGAGCCAGTTTGAAACCCACCTAGTGATATAGGGGTTGATGCCCAGCATAGTGAGTTTTTCTATGATTCCTGAGTGGGGAATGGTATCAAAGGCCTTAGCCAGATCAAGGTAGGCTGTATGAACCACCTTGCCTTCATCCACAGCAATGGTGAGTGACTCAAAGAAGTCAATCAAGTTGAGCAGGCATGATCTACCCTTCACAAAACCAAACTGTGTAAGATCCAGAGTCTGGAGATTCCCTATATCCTTGTTTATTAGGTCCATGATGATGTATTCCATAGCCTTGCATATCAGATTTGTCAGGCTAATGGGGCGATAGTTCCCAGGGTCTGTAGTTGCTCCTCCTTTGTGGAGAGGTATGACTGTAGCAGTGTGCCATTCAGTAGGGACAAAGCCTGAGGTGAGGCTGTGATTGAACAGGGCACACAGGTGAGGTGCCAGTTCACTCTGTATTTCATGTAGAACACAGCCAGGGATATTGTCAGGTCCCATAGAAGCTATTTTCTTGGCCTTGGACAGTGCTGTTTTAACCTGTGCACCAGTAATACTGGGTGCCTGGCAATCTACTAGTATTGTGATTGGTCCTTTGGGGGGGGCAGTAAAGTTGGCACTGAATCTGTCGGCCGGTATATTGGCAATATCTGTTGGTACCATTGTGCAGCAGCTCTGAGCAACTCTGGGTATTGCCATAGAGATTCTTTACATAACTATAGAAGGCCTTGTGGTTGTCTTTACTATCTGCTGCAATTTTGTTTTCATAGCTAGCTTTAGAGGATTTGATGAGGGATCTCAACCTTTTGCTGAGGCTAATAAGGGAGTTTTTCCAGTCTTGGGACTTCACCTTATTCCACATCAGTTTCCTCCTTCTGTTGTAGAGTTTTATTATGGCAGGGGACCACCAGATTGGCTTCCCCTTTTTTGAGGAGAGCTTCTTGGTTCTATTGGGTATGGCAAGCTCCATGCATTTGTGTACATGTTTGTACAGTGCGTTGGTGTATGATTTGGCAGTCATGCAACTATTCACCATTTGCATGGGTGCCATGAAGTTAGCCACCTCTGTTTTTAGAAGCCCAAAGATAGCTTTGAAGAAGTTTTTCATGGTGGTTACCTTTGTGGGGGTGGGGGGTGTATTTCCAAGGAGATTAGTTTGTGGTCGGATATAACCAGGGAAGAGTTGACTATTGGTGTAGAGCAACAGTTGCCCATGTTAATAATGACCAGGTCAAGGATGTTGCTACCTCTAGTGGGGGTAAGAATGAGCTGGTCAAGGGCATTGGAATTAATGAATTCTAGGAAGCTTTGGGCAGGTGTATTGGTACATGAGTAGTTTTCCCAGTTAATGGAGGGGTAGTTGAAGTTGCCCAGTGTGAGAGTGTTAGGTTGGACCCTAATATTCTCCAGGGTGCTTAAGAACATGGAGTGTGAGTCTTGGGACACAGTTGGGGACCTACAGCAGGCTACGACCTAAATCACTGTCTTACCCAATGTTAGCTGCACCTGAAGTATCTGAGATGCGTTATGTTAGGCTGGAGGTGTGTGCATCCTTTATGACTATGGAAACACCACAGCCTTTGGAGATTTGGTCCAAGTTCTGGGCCGAAAGGTGTGGAATGAGTTATAGCCTGGTAGTGCAGGGGTGCTTTCTGCTACCTTGAACCAGGTCTCTGTTACAGCACAAATGTCGATGTTCTCCATTTTAAGGAGTGCTTTGAGCAAGTGCATTGTGAGAGTTAGACTTCTAGCATTGAGCAGCATGACTTTCAGATTGCATTTGTTTGTAGCTGTTACAGTATTATTATTATTATTATTATTATTATTATTATTATTATCATCATCATCATCATCATTATTTATTCCTTACTTTTGGTTGTGGTGCTCTGGCAAATTATTGATTTTTGAAGTCTCTGAATGATAGCCTTTTTTCTATCCCTTGGCACTGTTCTATTTTAAGAGCCATGTTTAAAATCTCTTAATGTCCCCATTATTTATTGTTTTGTTGTTTTGTCCATAATTCTTGTATGGATAAAGTAATTCCTAGATATCCTTTTTGGGAGTATTTAACATCCTGAAAATACAGTTTTTGCTTTTTTTATGTTTTTTAAGCAATTATTGTTACGTGGTAAAATCTTAAAACTTTCTACTTGTCTAATGAAGTAAATAATGCATCTCAGTGCTGAGTATAATGGAGCAATGACCCTTTGGATCTGAATAACATACCATTGCAATGGGCTACTACAAGAAGTAGAAGGAAAGACTTTGATTACTTTTACATGATTGACAAAGGAAAGTGATTCATTAGTCCTTGTTGAAAGGTGTCTAATAAAATTCTCATTTTGACTTAGGTTATTGCCTAAGTCATATGCTGGGTACTGATATAGTTTACTGAAAGTGACAATACTGTACTTTTTCATTCATTTAAACCCAATTTTTATTACACCATTATTTATAAGTGTAAATTATTGTTAATGGCCTTGGATGTCACAGGATAACTTGCCAGGAACTCCTAGCTTACAGTCTTCCTATAATTTAATTGTTAGCCAAAGATCTTGTGTTGTGGTCTGTGGATCAGAAGATACATTTCTGAACAATAGGTCCTAAATCAGAGACCTGTGAAACTCCATTGTTTACATTACGTTCATATTCTTTGAAGCATATGCCACCCACAACATCTGAGTTTTGCCATTTAAACAGTCTTCTATTCATGTACCCCATATGGATATATATGTAATGTGTTAATTTACATTTTTTTGGGGGAGCTATTGTGACAAATGTCTTTCTTAGGTCAAGGTACAATGGGTATATATCATGACTCATGTCAACAGCTTGTGCATGTCGTTCTAGGGGGTCAACCAAATTTATTAGATAACAATAGTTTTTTTTGACAAAACCTTAAGAATAAGGGTGATGTGCAGAGTTGTAGTAACTACAGAGGGATAAAACTGATTGGTCACAGCATAAAATTATGGGAAAAGAGTAGTGGAAGCAATGTTAAGAAGGGACGTGATGATTAGTGATCAGCAGTATGGTTTCATGCCAGGAAAGAGCACTACAGATGTGATGTTTGCTCTGAGAGTGTTGATGGAGAAGTACAGAGAAGGTCAGAAGGAGTTGCATTGTGTCTTTGTGGACTTAGAGAAAGTATATGACAGGGTGTCTAGAGAGGAGTTGTGGTACTGTATGAGGAAGTCGGGAGTGGCAGAGAAGTATATAAGAGTGGTACAGGATATGTACAAGGGTAGTGTGACAGGGGTGAGATCTGCAGTGGTAGTGACAGATGCATTTAAGGTGGAGGTGGGATTACATCAAGGATCAGTTGTGAGCCCTTTCTTATTTGCACTGGTGATGGACAGGTTGACAGACGAGATCAGACAGGAGTCCGCGTGGACTATGATGTTTGCAGATGACATTGTGATATGTAGTGAGAGTAGGGAACAGGTTGAGGAGACCCTAGAGAGGTGGAGATATGCTCTAGAGAGAAGAGGAATGAAGGTCAACTGGACTAAGACAGAATATATGTGTGAATGAAAGGGAGGATAGAGGAATGGTGAGGATGCACGGCATAGAGGTGGCGAAGGTGGATGAGTTTAAATACTTGGGATCAACAGTTCAGAGTAACGGCGAGTGTGGAAGAGAGGTGAAGACGAGAGTACAGGCAGGGTGGAGTGGGTGGAGAAGAGTGTCAGGAGTGATTTGTGACAGACGAGTACCAGTAAGAGTGAAAGGGAAGGTCTACAAAAGGGTAGTGAGACCAGCTATGTTATATGGGTTGGAGACAGTGGCAGTGACAAAAAGGCATGAGTCAGAGCTGGACGTGGCAGAGTTAAAGATGTTAAGATTTGCACTGGATGTGATGAGGGTAGACAGAATTAGGGATAAGTATATTAGAGAGTCAGCTCAGGTTGGACAGTTTGGAGACAAAGCCAGAGAGGCGAGATTGCGTTGGTTTGGACATGTGTTGAGGAGGGATGCTGGGTATATTGGGAAAAAAAGATGCTAAGGATGAAGCTGCCAGGTAAGAGGAAAAGAGGAAGGCCTAAGATAAGGTTTATGGATGTGGTTAGAGAAGACATGCAGTTGGTTGGTGTGACAGAGTAAGATGCAGAGAACAGGAAGAAATGGAAACAGATGATCCACTGTGGCGACCCCTAACTGGGAAAAGCCAAAAGAAGAATTTTTTTTTGACAAAACAAAACTGCTGTGGTTATAGCATGATATTTTAATGAAAATATCAGATTTGTTATATAATAAATACCATGGTTTTGCAAATAAGGTTGATGGGTTGATAATTTCTAGGGTCAGTGATGCAGCCAACATTTGGGGTGGCATCACTAGTGCTGTGCATCAGATTTTAGGAGATGAAGAAAGTAGTTACACTTAGGCTGAACATTTTCAGGAGCAGTTCTGACTGGTCTTAAGTACAGTTTGCTAAACAGGCATGTATATTCATTTTCCCATGGAAAACTGTTTTGTAATCTTGCAAAGTGCCTTATGTACATCAACTTTACTGAATATGGGTGTTCTGTATGTGAGCTTCAGCGATGGGTACTATTTGGATAATTCTCTGTATTGTAAGGTTTAAACTGAATTTGTTTGCTAGTATTTTGACAATGTATACTGGCTCAGTGGTGCCATTTTTAGTAAGTTTGTATGTGTTTAGTTTCCAACTGTAACAAAAAAGGTTTCTAATTTTCCTTAGATGCTACTGTTAACCTTAGTTTATTGGCTGCTTTAGCAGTGATTTTTGCATTTTTCTAATTGAGTGAATCCTGGTGTTTTATTAAGCTGTTGCCATTGTCATTTAGCAAAAGGCTACATGATTGAGGAATTTGAACATCTACTGTTATGCCTAAATGCAATTTTCAGATTCAGCTATGGCTTTATGTTGATAAACAAGATCTATGAGAATTATGTTTCTAAACTCCAAATTAGCATGAGATACGTTACAGTGACTTGTTGACCAGGTTAGCCTGTGACAACACAAACTCCTGGTACTGGAAAGTGATGACAGGGACTCCTGGTGCCAGAAAGTGATGACAGGGACTCCTGTCTTAAATTACCGAGTGCTTTTATGGTACGTTTTCAGATAAGAACATTAACTCTTTATATTGAAATGTAAGTAAACATCTTATGGTTTAGACTGCTTTTGTGCAGCTGTATCTTTAAGATTTGCTACCACCTTGCTGTGTTAATTATCTTCCCTTTTGATCCATAGATCTCATTCTGGGAAATAAGTTGGTTGCAGTCAACAGTTTGGAAAAAGAAGTTGTTCACTTTCTTCTCTTTTTGGACACCATATGCCTTTGAAGAGGAATTTGTATTTGTTTAACTCAGTTAGCAACATGAATAATGCATCTTCACCAGTTATGATCACAACATCTTCTGCATTAGTACACATGCAATTCTGCATTTAGTACATAAATATGTGACTGGAAAAATTTGAGGCAAAACTTGTTTAACATAAATTGTCATTTAATAAAAACATGAAATAAGTAGTATTGGCTTTGTACAACTATATTTGTAAGCATTCTGCTTACTACAAGTCAGTGAGATTACTGGTGGTTTTCTGATTGTTGTCTTGAACTTAAAAGTTTGAGAATTACAGTAGTCCTCTGCTGATGCCATTACTTTAGTCCACAGCTGATGCCTTCTCTTCAGTCCTCCTCCACTGACTCTTCCCTTCAGTCCTCCTCCACTGACTCTTCCCTTCAGTCCTCCTCCACTGACTCTTCCCTTTAGTCCTCCTCTACTGACTCTTCCCTTTAGTCCTCCTCCACTGACTCTTCCCTTTAGTCCTCCTCTACTGACGCCTTCGCTTATTACTCTACTGATGCCTTCACTTTAATCCTCCGCTGACAGCACTTTGTTTATACTGACGTTACAAGTGCTGAGAGAATTAGAAAGTCATGACTATTGTATTCCAAAAGTAGTACATTAGCATTCTGTTTTTGTTTTAAGCTTTTCAGTAGTATGCATGAAGTTGCTCAGTGTAGTACAGGAAAATGTGAATTGAGATCTAGTGCAGAAGTATGTGACTTGTTTGAGCTGACTCCTTCTCTTTGATATTTTGCTGACACTTTGATATTCTGCTGAAACATTTCTTTTGAAGGAGTGTACATGTTGAGTGCTGAATCTTAGAGTCCCCCTACTGATGCCTTTTGTTTGAAAATATTCCGCTGTATTACTACACATGCAGATCCCTGCTTAGTGCAGGAATATCTGTCTGGAAAATTTGGGGGCAAACTCTTCAACACAAATAGTCATTTAATAAAAATCAGCTGTTGAATGGGCAGAATTGAATTTTGTGCAGTCATCATCAACATGAGAACATTGTGCAGTCTGAAAATGTACTGGAGAACTAGTTTAAACTAGTTTTGTCACAACATAGCCTGGCATTTAGGGGTAGTGTCGATCATCTTTTTGTGAGTCATTTTCTTGAATTAGTGCAGCATTTGAGTAAGTTTGATCCTATAATACAGGAACATCATCATCTTATTTGCAGTGATAACATTCATGACCACTACTTGCGGAAAAAAAACATTCAGAATGAGTTAAAGTTTGTCTAAGTCTGTTAGGCTGTATACAAAACAAATAGTGATGCCAAGTACTGAGTTTTAGCTTGCACACCTGACTGCAGTCATCAGAAAGTGTCCATGTCACTGAATGCAATGAAAGTGTTGACAGCAAGACTACTTTGTCCTTCATCCAACTCAGTGTTACTGCTGGGGGGTTTCCAACTGATGTCTTAAATTAACTTAAGTCTTGGAAATACTTTGTAAAACTGCAGAGGTCAGGGGTTATAATGATGAGTCTAATATGAAAAGAAAACATTCTGGTGTGCAGTAAAGTATCTGTCTTTAATTCCACGTACATTTTTGTGCATTGTGGCCATCTTGTAATTGATAATGCTGCAAAGTCTTCAGTAAATGCAGCTTCTTTTTTTGGTGATCTTGAATAAATTTACACATTTTGTAACGGGTGTCAACATGAACAGTTTCAAGATCATGTGTTCGATTTACCAGTAAAACCACTGTGCAAGACAAGGTGAGAATGAAGGATAGAAAGTGTCAACCAGTTATATATCAAGTTACAGATCTACAACCGGGCAGAAGAGTTTGTGGTTTCAGAGGTGTGTTGCGGTAGTGCAGATTGTCTTATTTGGTTATTGCAGCTTTTTGCCTAGTTCATTGTCTAGTTCCCTTCAAGACAAAATGCTGAAATAGTTCTCTTTGTCCTTCACTTCAGCACATCTACTTTTGTTTCTATGTATCCACCTTCACCAATGTAGGTACACCTTCACTCTGTATGTCTGCCTTCACTTCTGTGCATCTGTCTTTGCTTTGCTGTACTGCTGACAATTTCAGTGTGAAATATCATAAAGGTATCAGTTTGCACCTTTAATTTTAATCTCTCAAAGATGCCTTCACTTTAAAACTGAGTACATGTCCCCACTGGCAATTTATGCCTTCTGTTTCAAATAAGGTAGTGTTTCCCAAAGATGACAGGTTTTCGAATGGTCCATGGCATTGTTACACATCACATGCGCTTCAAATGTCTAGTACAAGAACATGTAACTGTAGAACAGGAAGAGTAGGTTATAAATAAAAGCTGTGAGTTGAATGAATTGACTCACACTGAGGCTTAAAAATGACTCTTCTGTCATCAACGTGAGAGCACTGTACAGTCTGAAAAAATGTACTTGAGAATTGTTTCAGAAAGAATGCTTGCAATATGTCAGTATTTGTCACAACATAACTTGGAGTTTAGGGATAGTACAGATGTTTTTTGGGGTTGGGTCATTAAAGTTTTTTCACAAGTCTAATGTCTATTTCCATTCTAGAGAATGATAAACTAGTAGCATGTTGTCACTTTCATTTAAAAGAAGGTATAGAGGGCTCTGCTGATACCTTCAGTTTTCGAATATATGATAGAGGACACCAATGACAACTTCAGCTTCTGATATATAGGGTAGAGGACTCCACTGACTCATTTGCTTCCAAATCTCTGTGTCTCTGTGGTAGTAAACATGCAGTTGTGCTATCCAAAACATGACCTTTTGTCCCAGACTTTTCCATTCTCATCACAAACATTATCAATCAATGTAAGAACATAGTGTAGTCCAAAGAAATATACTAGGTAAATGTTTCAAACTGCTTCTAACATGTCATTATTTCCCATGGTGTTTACAGTTATTACTTGTAAAAAACTATCTGCATTACCCCTACTTTCCTGGGTTAGTGCATCTTTGGATGACCTTAGATCCAGTAATACAACAACATCTTATATGCAATGGGATTCTAGAGCACTGATTGAGGGGAAAAACATTCAAAGCAAGTTAATAACTTTAATGACTGGGCATTTCTGAAAGTTAGTCATGCACTGACTCCTTTGATTTGATACTGTCCTCCACTGAAAGTGCTCCACTGATACCTTCGGATTTGAAGTAGGCCTCCACGGACACTATTTATTCTAATAAACTTTAAACTGCTAAGAGAGTTGGAAAGTCTTGGCTATTGCATACAAAATATAGTAATTTCATTTCCTGTTTTTGTTGCAAGCATTTCAGCAGTAAACATGTAGATGCCCAGGGTAGCACAGGAATACGTGACTTGAGATCCAGGACAGGAACATATGACTTCACTTTGAGCTACTGTATTCGCTTTGATATTCCTCCAAGTTTGATTTGAAATATGTTAGAGGTCTTAGTTAACACCTTTGGTTTTAATCTCCTGCTGATGTGTTCAATATAAAATAAGGTACATGTGCCCACTGACAACTTTTTTAACACTCTTATTGAATTATCACTTATGACATAGGCAAACATATATTTATATAAAAGAAAACAAACCATATTAACATATTCCCAGTTACAAACAATATACATCACATTTATTATTTTGTATTACTATCATCACTTTGTAGACTGTGTGCCTGCCTTCACTTTGCAGACTGTGCACTCACCTTTACTTTGTAGACTATGTATCTGCTTTCACTTTGTAGATTGTGCCTGCCTTCATTTTGTAGACTATGTGCTTGCCTTCACTGTGTAGACTGGGTACCTACCTTCACTTTGTAGTCTTTGCACTTGCCCCTGCTTTGATGTACCGCTGACAAGTTCAGTTTGAAATAGGGTAGAGGTCAAAGTTTACACCTTCTGTTTTAATCTCCTGATGTCGCCTTTGTTTTGAAATAGGATACATCTCCCCACTGTGAACGTATGTCTTTGATTTGAAATAAGGTAAAGAATCACAATGACACCATAGTTTTTCAAACAGTCGTCTGTATTACTGCACATCACATGCACTTAATTTGTCTAGTACAGTGTCATTTAGAAAAGGTACAGTCAGTTATAAATAAAATCTGTGAAATGAAATGAATTGACTTGCCCTGAGGCTTAGAAATAGTTGTATTGTCATCAACATAAGATCATTGTATAGTCTGGAAAAATCTATACTGAAAAGTTGTTTTAGAAAGACTGTTTGAAATGTCCATATTTTTCACAACTTAACTTGTCATTTAGTGGTAGTACAGTTCATTATTCTGGGTTATTAAAGACATGTCTATTCTGTACTTATGTTGAAGAGAGAGAATGTTTAAATGGTACCTAGCTGATGCCTTCAGTTTTTGAATATAAGGTTTAGATCCCACTGGCCTGATCATTTTTCAAATATAGGGTAGAGGACTCCACTGATGCCTTCAGTTTTTGAACACAGGGTAGATGACCCCACTTAAAGCTTTGCTTTCATCATAGTATCTGCAGTACTAAGCCTGAAGTTGCCTTTTCTAGAGCATGACCTTTTGCCCTATATTTTTCCAGTCATAACATGAACAGTCAAACATAATGAAGCTGCAATCCTAAAATACAGTAATTCACCACAAATTTTAAGTAATAAATGTTCTATTACATGCCAAAACAATAACAATTGTAAAATATTGCCATTGATGAAATTAAGGGATTTAACTTAATGTAATTTTTGCCTGCAGATCTTCTGCAATGAGCATGATTATAAAGCAATGCATATTTGACTTTTAACAGAATGCAGGGACACTGTTTAAAACACAACAAGCGACAACATAACAAGTAAATTTACACTTAACTTCTGTGACATACCTCTTCACTTCTACCTGCAGAAAAATATAATTGGCTCAGAAGTGCATCTCAGAATCAAAAAC
This sequence comes from Protopterus annectens, assembly GCF_019279795.1. Classification (NCBI taxonomy): domain Eukaryota; kingdom Metazoa; phylum Chordata; order Ceratodontiformes; family Protopteridae; genus Protopterus; species Protopterus annectens. The sequence goes on from NC_056731.1 coordinate 581,185,366, forward strand.
ATGCTGATTATCAAAGTAAACAACTTGTATCACTGTATTCCAGTAGCCATCCAATACAAATTGCCACATTTAAAAGTTAAGCATTATAACCCATAGTAAGTAATTTTCATTTTTAGTCAGCTATAAAATCACATGATAAATAATGATACAAACTTAAGTTGACTAAATGAACCTAAGAAACACCTTAATTCATTTTAAACAATGTAGTTCTGCAGTTCAAGAGTTCAGTGACTGTACTAAACAGTGATTATCCCACAGACAATTTGAGTTTCACTTAACCATGGAACAGTCTGCAGTTCGCCTTATAAAATGGGTGATACTTAAACATTTTGCCACTGACTTGTTTCCTGATCAAAACTTAATATATGTACAGCGTTATCAGTTTTATTAGTAAACAAATTCTTCACTATTTACCAGTATACACATTAAAATTAAGATTAGGAGTAGGAAATTGTAGTACATAATAGTAAATATCCATTGTTCAATTAATGAACAGTTACTTCTACGTTTGTACAGCTCTGGGAACCTCACATGGGATTTTAACAATCATTGTAGCTGGCTCTTCTGATTGTCAGTCAGAAGTGATAGTATGCATGCATTCCATGCAAAGATCTGGAAATTTCTGTAGACATACTGTTGATAAAGTAACTTGATCATAATTCTGAATTTCAGTTCATTAGGATTAATTGTACTTTGCCTGTAAAAAGTGTGCTTAATTCAGTATGACACATTGTTACTTGTTAATGTCTGTTGGAAAATGATTAACATCATTCATCATATGTGAATATGTAAAGTGCACTGATTTGAAGGCTGTGCATCAGGGCTGGCAACTCGGCACGTAAAAATCTACTGCCAATCATTAGCGTACCGGAGTTCCGGTGTGGCGACCCCTAACCGGGAAAAGCCGAAAGATACAACAACTGATCTGGCCTTTATATTAATGTGATAAGATAAGATAAAACTGTCATGAGGGAACTATTTGGACCTCACTAAATTGTAGTAATAGAAAAGATTTCCTGTAATCCTTAAGCAGTCAGGGAGTAACATGGAATACTGTAATCAACACTGGCACAGTGTAAATACATACAATTTTATGGCTGTAGGCATTTTTAACTAGTATATACAGTATAAAATGCAAGTATGTCAATGTCATACAATGTATCCTTCACATTCTCAGCAGTGATAAAGCTTCAGTTTAAATGTTTGACTGTATTCATTTATAAATGCATTATTTATTAACTGGTAGTTAAAAATTGCAGTTTATAAAAAAATGATGATGTGGATATATGCATTTGATTAGGCAATCACACCTTTGGCCAAAACCATTACAGCCTTGACAGTAGGGATTGTTGTCTGTGCCTGTATGTAAACTGATTACCAGTGAGACTGTCACAACTTGACAGACAAGTGTATAACAAAGATATACATTCATCAATCTAAGTACATTGCTAGAGTATAATCCTTAATTATACTTACAACATTGTTGGCCATGAAGTGTTTAGACAGCAATGTTAATCTTGTTCCATTGATTTATGTACCAATGTCTGTCATCAGCTTTCACAGAAAAAATATTAAAGTTGGATGGCATTTATATCAAAATGTTTTCAAGCACTGCAACATCTCTTCTAATTTAAGGAAAAAATAAGAAATGAAAGAATTTGCAAATTATATTAGAACACAAAACCACTGTCAGCAAAAGTATGTTAAACATTTTAATGTATATATTTGCATACAGCAATGTACAAATGATACACAACAATACAATAAACCTATCATTACCTGGAAAATGTACTTTTGTCATTCTTTGCTTGTTTGTTTAACAAAGAAGTAGACAGAATAGTAATATTGTAGAGAAACAGAAAGACAATATGGTAGAGAGAGAGAGTGAGAGGAAATGTAGAGACAGAGACACAGACAGGGCAATGTATAAAATTTACTTTCAACCAAGAAGACGAATACATCTTTCCAGCTGCCTATAATGGATAAACATTATATTATTACCAAGCAGACCAGGATGAATCTGATAAGTCAGCAAACTGTAAGAAAGTTACTTATTTATCATAACTGATGTCATGTTCAAGAAAGCATTAATAATACCATACTTTTTTGCAGACATATATTGAATTAGTGCCACACACAGACCAGGATACTATCTGATAAATCAGTAAACTAAGTTGCTTATGTTAATAACTCAAAGTTCAACACTACGATTACTACTGGTAACACTACACTTTCTTTTCAGGCCACAAAAACACAATTGCAGATATAGTGCTACATTTCATTCATCTGACTTTCACTTTCTGATGTCTGAATGTTGGAGATGTCAACATCACATACACAACTCATGGAACTCATGGTAAGTACATAGTTCATATTAGGTCTGATACCTAAAAGTCAGGAGCAAATGTAGGAACAGTATTAAATAAATGACAAGTTTGTTCTGCCTTAATTAAACATGACAGAGAATGCACTTTGTACAAAACAAACTCAAAAAAGAGCAAAACCCTTGAATTATGTCACAGTTGATATAATGATCTTTGACTGTTACATCATTTCTACAAAGTGTACCACCCATGGAAAATACTACTGTTTTACTATGTGATAAAATGCATGAAGTGATAACTGAGATATATATATATATATATATATATATATATATATATATATATATATATATATATATATATATATATATATATATATATATATATATATATATCAAATGTAAAAAAGGTAGATTTTTGTGTTTTTGTGGGGGTTTCTTTGATGTTCAAGTTTTTGGAAACTCAGTCTTATAGTCTTGACTGTATGAATTTCAAGTTTCTGAAAACTCAATCATCTGACATAGACATGTATATATATATATATATATATATATATATATATATATATATATATATATATATATATATATATATATGTGTGTGTGTGTGTGTGTGTGTGTATATATATATATATATATATATATACATATATATATATATATATGTTAAAATTAAAAGATCAAAAATTGAAATATATAACTGCATATATATGAGACAGACCATATAAAGATCAAATTAACATGCCTAAAAATAAAAAATAAATAAATTAAGTAGAAGACTGTAATGCAAGGGGGCAAGCCCCCCTGCAACCCTCCCATTTGGGGGGCTGCACCCCCCACCCACCCCTACTAAAATATAACAACTCCGAGATCGCGCTACAGCAGGGAATAGGAAAACTTCCCATTCCACGCTGTATTCTCAGTGTAGCACAACCTCGGAGTTGGTATATATATAAGAAACTGGAGAAACTGCAGTACAGGATGAATGAATGAATGCCTAATTTATAGATTAGCAATATTATCCTGAAAACAGTCAATCCTGCGTACATGTCCCTGTACCATTATTTTAGAAATCAGAGGAAGTTTAATACTACTGAGTTTTGTCACCATTACATCTTGCCCTTTCTCACTTTAGACTGTATCTCCCCTCTCATGGAGGGGTAGGCCAGTTAAGCTCTCAATGACTTTAGTTCTAACCTTCCAATTATTCAGGTCCTATTTGAATCTTCAGCATATAAAGTATATTTTGACTTGTCTGAATTTATAGTAGTGCTTGTCTTAATGTATTGTAATTGCAAATGGTAAATATAGAGCCTGCAGCCACATTTTACTCACCATATTGTCTTCTGCACTAGAATATGGCAAGCTAAAAAAAGTCACAATTTATCACTTGAAAAGCTGCAGTCTGTTGCAGTCTAAAGGCATAAAATGAATAACTAGACAAGCTAGAGTGTTTTTCAGCTGCCTTTGTCTGCTTATCTGTATCTTCAGACTGAAAGTGTAAATTCAGGTCTTAGATATCTGTTGGCTACATAGCAGCACGGACTCTGATATGAATGTCAAAATCATTTCTACATTTGGAAATGCATGCAGTGTATTTGCCAAGTTAGCAATGGATTCAGCATACTTTGTATGTAATATGTAAGGGACACTCTACAATATTTGCAATAATGAATAAAATCCCAGAGTTCTTGCAAAGAATGGTATCTGCTGCAATCTCTAACAAATTCGTATCTGTCTCAATGATATATTCCTTGGTCTACATATTACTGGCAAGGTCGGTATTAAGTGACAGATTGTGTCATTCAGAACAGATGTGACATTGGTTTTAATTAGTCTGACTACAGCTGGAAGACTTAACAGTCTCTCAGTATACTGAGACTTCAGTTTATATGTGTCTTTATAAAGTGCACAGTTCACATTATCAGTTGTCTAGCTGTGTGTTGAAATGCAGTAAAACTTCTAAAGACTATTTAAAAATAAAAAATAAATAAAAATTATTTGCAGCTTATGTCTTTGCAATATGTCACTGAGACTCACCTACATGTCCGAAGTTTTGCTTATAACCCTCCAAAGATTTAACTGTTTAGTTAGGGCACATTCTATTAGCTGTCACTGAGACATGAAAGACAAATGCCAATGTGTGCCTGATATTACTTTTTTAAAAGGTGAGTCTAAACTTTCTAGTCCACCTTCACTACAGAGATCAAGTGTCAGAGGCATTGCATAGTTATTATGATGAACTTTTGAGGAAACTACCTCATTGTTAATTTTCTTCTTTTTTTAATATAATGACTTTACTGTATTAAGTCTATTAAACACAATAATTTAATTTACCAAACTATTTACAATAAGCATCAAATCATTTAAAAAAGATAAAATAAAACAAATCAAACAAAAAATAAATAACTTATAATTATTCTCACTGCCATTTTTCCTCCTATTCCTGTATTAACCATTTACGTCAACTTGTCATATCCAACCAAAGACATATCTTTCATCAATCAAATTTTCTCACCTTCTTTTATTTCTAACCCTGAACAACTCTTTATGGTCTCAAAAATTCCCAACAGACTCAAGAAGGAAATATTACCCTCAATTATTTATAACCATCTTCTCTCGCTACATATTGTGCACAAGGATAGAAGTTGAAAAGATTTACATATTCTGCTTAGTTGTTATGTCTTTTTTTACCTCCATTAATGCTATCAACAATTTTAATTATTATCCTTTAAGAACACTTGTTGTCTTCTAAGGATGTATTATTACCTCTTTGCCTGCAATATTATTAAGTTCAGCATGGACAGTAGTGGTCTACTCAATTTGTGCTCCCCCATTGAGCCCAAGAAATATATTTCTAATGTAGTTTTGAGATGTTCTCCTGGAACATTATGTATCATATCTTGCATCTATCTCCTAAACCCTTCTAGCTGTCAGCATGACACAATATATGTAGTTAGGCCCTAGGTGTCCTGCTCCACATATCCAACAGCTCAGATCTGTTCCTGGAAATATTTTGTTTAGTCTCACTGGAATATATTAATATTTATGCAAGCACTACTAGGAAAAATTCCTAACTTTTAGGCCCATGTTGGTACTTTTGTCATTATACTTATTTGGGTGCACCTCTGTGTAGTTATTTCTGTACTTATCTCCTTTACTCAATTTCCTTTCACCAGTATTGTTATTGGCTCCTTTAAGCTATTTATAGCTTAAAACGTTGTTATCAGCCCTTCTTCTATTGACTTTAACTGTGTTGCTTATGTAAGTAATAACCGACAATGTGGTGTGGTATATTGAAGATTTACCCATGGTTGGTGTGGTTTAATCACGAGGGTGAAGCCCGAGTGATTAAATAAAGCCAACAGTGGGTAAATCTTCAATATACCACAACCACGGAGTCGGTTATTGCTATTATACAATGACATTATTTAAGAAAAAAAATACTTTTCTTAAATAATGTGTTTGTATAACGGCACATTACTGTTCTTCTACTGGTTGAGGTACACTGCTTCCTTGTTTTAATGTACTGAGGATGCATATGGGACTTACGTCCCATGCATACCCAGTACATCAATGCTTTGAAACAGAAGCAACGGAGAAAATAAAGTCTCCATTGCTCCATTTTTTTCTCTTTTTTTTTTTTTTTTTTTTGTTAAAAAAATGTTTTGAGGACTTCATACCAATGGAAAAAAGTCCAGGTGACCAGACCTTTTTCTGTTGGTATATTGTGGGATTTACAACGGGCACGCTGGCCAATCAGCGTGCATGTTTTGGAATATTAATGGGGGTCATTGCATAATTGAATATCATAACTAACTCTAGCAGATCCCTTCATTTATTTATAGTCCACCTAGATTACCTACCCCTCTGAATCACCATTACATAGTCTAATTCAGAAATTTCTGACAGTTAGAAAGTTCATAGCTATAGACTTTGTCTTCTCTGTATTTACCATATCTCGTTTCCTCCCAAATTCTTTAAGCAAATCAGATAATTTAATTTAATTTTTATCAAGCTGATTCAAAGTTAAAAATATGTCATCTACAAGTAATGCAGGCTTTAACTGTAAATCACTCCAATGATATTCTCTGCTTACCAAGTTCTTGGTAGCTGTAATTTTTGCATTACCATTAAGACAAAAGCTGGATCTCACTCCCTCCCCACCCAGAAGATCTGTTACGATCCGCCCCCAATCACCATTGTTTTGACTATCTTGTTCAGAAACACAAATTAAAAGCAATGAAAATCCAAAAAGTTCCAATTATGTAACATACACAAAATGTTTCCCATAAAAATTAACATATTTTCCAACTCCTTTTCCCCTAAAAATAGTAAAATACACTTCTGAAATTCAAACAGATGTATAAACCAAAGAACACTAATTCAATGTCAACTTATAAGTACATATCTTAGTTATTCACTAAAGTCCCTTTTCTTAACTAACACTGCTCGTGGGTTTTTCAGGATTGTTATCCATGAAAAAGTAATTTTTACCAATAAATGTATGCTAAATCCTTTCAGTGTTAAGAAATTGCAAATATAATTTTCTTTTGGCAAGCAGAATGTTTTAATTCAAATGAATCGCATATAACCAGTTCTCCCAATAAACGATTCATGTAACATAGGTTCATAGGTAGGTACTAGGCTATCGGCCCTAGGGCCCATACAAGCCTAGCCAAAAAGTGTACCCTGGCTTTCGCCACCCAAGAAAATAATTTTCCTGTGCCCCTGTTGTATTTTATATCAAATGTTCTAATTTTTATTTATTTATTTTTTTTGCAATTAACTTCAGTGATCCACCTTGTCCCTCCAGTATGTTACATTTCCTTAGCATTCAGGCCAAACACATAGTGCAGAGCATTTCATATTCCTGAAGTTCAGCTACATTTATGTTCCATGTCAAGAATAATTTGCTTTAAACAATAATGCAATCATTCTCTTGATCTGTGAGTTAAGAAAAAGCAAAGTCTAAGGGAGATAGAAAACATCCATTAAGTTTGCAGGGAAGATCTGATTTAACAGTTATTTATTGCCAAATATACCCCTTGTCTATCAATCTTAGCTTACCAGTTCAAGTTTTTCCAAGTGTCGGTCAATTTTTTTAGAATAATAAGGTACCGGGACATTAATAAACTCAAAAGCCAAAATCCATATCATCACTGTCACTGTAGAGGTGTAGAAAGCTCCTTGCGCTAGCATCTGTCAGTGAAGTTATTAGATTCACATAGTTTTCCTATCTACTGTCAGGTTTATCCCTAATCAAACAACTAATAGATAAAGACAGTGAGCCATTACATTTATTCCACATACATTATTTTCAAAAATTCTTTAGTTGCTCATACCATCACATAGACACTCCTCCTTATGACTAACACTTTTCCATATTTGTGTTATAGTCATAATTTCCAGATAATACTTTATTATTTTTTCTGATATAATTAATGAAATTTCCTCTATCATGTCCAGCTATCCTTGAAGAGTGAAAAAGTTTTCCTGGTGTACTGAAATGACTGGCCAGGACCTGCTGCTGTGTCCATTGTTATTTTTCAGCCAAAGACGATTGGCTACGCGGTGTTTGTTACTTTACAACCTACTCTCCAGCAGTCTACTTAATGCAGCAAGTGGATTATGGGATGTTTTCACGTTTTGCTCTATTTACCTTTAACATTACAGGATAGAGAAATTTATGACTTTATCCCTCAGCTTTGCATATGCTTAATTCTGGTTGACATACACTCGTGCCTCCCTACACATCAGTTTTTTGCCTGGTTTCCAGACTGCTGCCAGTGTCTTTTCTTTTTCTGTGTATGTCTGCTGTCTTGTAATCCTCTGTCTTGAGACATTCAGACCTCCCTGTCCTGTATTACCATGGTGCTCAGTGGGCTCTCTTTATCAAGATTAGCTCTTGTAATAATTCCATCCATTTTGCCAGCACTTATCATACAAATGTCAGACAGTCCTTTCCTTCCATCTATTCAGGGACCCCCATAAAGCCAAAGATTCTGTCACCATGTCTCATTTTTTAGATCATTTAGTTGCTGTCCTGTGTAGTTGCCTTGTGTCTGATAGTTTTGTCCACATTTTAAGTCAAACGTTTTACTCTATCAGTGATTCAATAGCATCAGAATGCTTACTCAGCATTGTGTCAGCCTCTGTAGACATTGCATTATTGCTTTCTGTATACTCCTGCAGTGATTGCATCATACTGATTACTGCCAATATTGTTTTGAGAGGCCTTCACTTCCTGATACTTTCTCCCGTTATCCTTCCTTCAGTTGTTTTCTGGCCATTTTACTCTTCTTGCTCCTACTGGCTTCAATCTGTACTTTCTTTCTATTATATATTTTTTTGTTATTGAAATGTATTTCTGTTTGGCATGAGAGCTGTCTGCTCTTCCATTATTATCTGTTCCACAATTTATGGGTGATAAAGAGGGACAATTAATAAACCATTTCATTTTAAATAGTATATTTACCTTCGAGAAATTAGAGAAGCTATATACCAGACGTCCTGCCCTTGCTTTGTCGTTCCTTTGTCCATTCTTCAATGCTACTTTGTCAAAAGAAATACTTAAAAACATTCTGACTATTGTTTCATCTAGAATAACTACAAAGATCACAAAAAGCTATCATAAAAAAAATACTATCAGCTATCTCTATTTTCATCATTATCCACAGCATTATGATTTGTAAACATTTCAGCAACATTAGTTAGTACCCTCACTTACTATACATTTTACCTTTATAGTCCCATGAGTTTTTTATTCCTCATTATGATTTATTTATAGACTTCAAGATGTGTTTTCCTGCAGTAAGTGATGGCAAGATGGCATGCTCTCTTTAACAATTAACTGCAAAGAAGCTGACCTATGCCACCATGACTTCTGAGCTCATGGGTCTCATAGTGACATTTCCCAAGTGAATTCCTTGGAATTGTCACATTTTAGCCCTTTAGGTGTTTTTCCATGATAAATATGAAGTATGTGCCAGGTGCCCTGTAGCACACCTGTTTCATGTACATGTATTGTTATGTGCAGATATATCACTATTGTCCCTCTGAACTTGTTTCATGATGCTTTGCAATGAGCACATGCTATTCATGTGGTGAACAGCTCAACAAAACTAAAGAACATCTGTTGAAGTACATCAAGAGCATCCCATCTGGATGTCTTGTAATTTCTGAAATGCATCTTTTCTATACTTGAAATAATCAGTACTGCAGACAGTTCAGTCAAAGACAGAAGATAGGCAAAAGTATACACAAAGAATTCTGCGGTAAGGGAAAACAATGAATGTCAGTTTTTTAAAGTACTCCTAAAACAGCCTAATGTTTCAAACATTTGTAATGAAATATTTTAATAGAAGAATTTGGTCAGACCACCATCATCCTAACAGAGTTTATGTGCCATGGTCATACTTACTATAACCGAATGAAAATAAGTTATTATATATGTGCACCTTCCACTACAGTATGTAAATGTCCCTGTACCAAAGGCATATATGTAAATATATTCTCACTAAAGAACAGAAGATGGATGTTTAACCATTTCACTAATAGAAATCCACAAACGAGTAATACCAAAGCAACATTGGATAAGTACATCTGCTACTCTGACTCTTCCTTCTCCTGTTGCTTGTGACCATGGCACATGGTTTTATGTTACTATAAAGGACATAGTCATTAGGAATTCCACCTTGGGTCTCCCCCGGAAAGAAGTAACTGGCCTAGTACAACTAACCCAGTCAAAAAAATAATTAATTGATTAATTAATTAACTAAGTAATTAATTACATTTACATAGCATCCCAGAAATCTATTGAAAAAAGCCAACAATTGAGCAGATCTTCTTTACTAGAGAATGAAAATGAGATCTTCCACCCAGGGCAGCCCGACATGTGGTCAGTATACCAAAGCCTAATGATATTGTATTCAGGGCAGCCCGACATGTGGTCAGTACACCAAAGCCTAATGATATTGTATTCAGGGCAGCCCGACATGTGGTCAGTATACCAAATTCTAATGATATTGTATTCAGGGCAGCCCGACATGTGGTCAGCATACCAAAGCCTAATGATATTGTATACAGGGCAGCCCGACATGTGGTCAGTATACCAAAGCCTAATGATATTGTATTCAGGGCAGCCCGACATGTGGTCAGTGTACCAAAGCCTAATGATATTGTATTCAGGGCAGCCCGACATGTGGTCAGTATACCAAAGCCTAATGATATTGCATTCAGGGCAGCCCGGCATGTGGTCAGTGTACCAAAGCCTAATGATATTGTATTCAGGGCAGCCCAACATGTGGTCAGTATACCAAAGCCTAATGATATTGTATCCAGGGCAGCCCAACATGTGGTCAGTATACCATAGCCTAATGACATTGTATTCAGGGCAGCCCGACATGTGGTCAGTATACCAAAGCCTAATGATATTGTATTCAGGGCAGCCCGACACGTGGTCAGTATACCAAAGCCTAATGATATTATATTCAGGGAAGCCCGACATGTGGTCAGTATACCAAAGCCTAATGATATTGTATTCAGGGCAGCCCGACACATGGTCAGTATACCAAAGTCTAATGATATTGTATTCAGGGCAGCCCGACATGTGGTCAGTATACCAAAGCCTAATGATATTGTATTTAGGGCAGCCCGACATGTGGCCAGTATACCAAAGCCTAATGATATTGTATTCAGGGCAGCCCGACATGTGGTCAGTATACCAAAGCCTAATAATATTGTATTCAGGGCAGCCCGACATGTGGTCAGTATACCAAAGCCTAATGATATTGTATTCAGGGCAGCCCGACATGTGGTCAGTGTACCAAAGCCTAATGATATTGTATTCAGGGCAGCCCGACATGTGATCAGTATACCAAAACCTAATGATATTGTATCCAGGGCAGCCCGACATGTGGTCAGTATACCAAAGCCTAATGATATTGTATTCAGGGCAGCCCGACATGTGGTAAGTGTATACCAAAGCCTAATGATATTGTATTCAGGGCAGCCCGACACGTGGTCAGTATACCAAAGCCTAATGATATTGTATTCAGGGCAGCCCGACACGTGGTCAGTATACCAAAGCCTAATGATATTGTATTCAGGGCAGCCCGACACGTGGTCAGTATACCAAAGTCTAATGATATTGTATTCAGGGCAGCCCGACATGTGGTCAGTATACCAAAGTCTAATGATATTGTATTCAGGGCAGCCCGACATGTGGTCAGTACACCAAAGCCTAATGATATTGTATTCAGGGCAGCCCGACATGTGGTCAGTGTACCAAAGCCTAATGATATTGTATTCAGGGCAGCCCGACATGTGGTCAGTATACCAAAGTCTAATGATATTTTATTCAGGGCAGCCCGACATGTGGTCAGTACACCAAAGCCTAATGATATTGTATTCAGGGCAGCCCGACATGTGGTCAGTGTACCAAAGTCTAATGATATTGTATTCAGGGCAGCCCAACATGTGGTCAGTGTACCAAAGCCTAATGATATTGTATTCAGGGCAGCCCCACATGTGGTCAGTGTACCAAAGCCTAATGATATTGTATTCAGGGCAGCCCCACATGTGTTCAGTGTACCAAAGCCTAATGATATTGTATTCAGGGCAGCCCGACATGTGGTCAGTATACCAAAGCCTAATGATATTGTATTCAGGGCAGCCCGACATGTGGTCAGTATACCAAAGCCTAATGATATTGCGTTCAGGGCAGCCCGACATGTGGTCAGTATACCAAAGTCTAATGATATTGTATTCAGGACAGCCTGACATGTGGTCAGTACACCGACGCCTAATGATATTGTGTTCAGGGCAGCCCGACATGTGGTCAGTATACCAAAGTCTAATGATATTGTATTCAGGACAGCCTGACATGTGGTCAGTACACCAAAGCCTAATGATATTGTATTCAGGGCAGCCCGACATGTGGTCAGTATACCAAAGCCTAATGATATTGTATTCAGGGCAGCCCGACATGTGGTCAGTGTACCAAAGCCTAATGATATTGTATTCAGGGCAGCCCGACATGTGGTCAGTGTACCAAAGCCTAATGATATTGTATTCAGGGCAGCCCGACATGTGGTCAGTATACCAAAGCCTAATGATATTGTATTCAGGGCAGCCCGACATGTGGTCAGTGTACCAAAGCCTAATGATATTGTATTCAGGGCAGCCCGACATGTGGTCAGTGTACCAAAGCCTAATGATATTGTATTCAGGGCAGCCCGACATGTGGTCAGTACACCAAAGCCTAATGATATTGTATTCAGGGCAGCCCATGTGGTCAGTATACCAAAGCCTAATGATATTGTATTCAGGGCAGCCCAACATGTGGTCAGTATACCAAAGCCTAATGATATTGTATTCAGGGCAGCCCGACATGTGGTCAGTATACCAGAGCCTAATGATATTGTATTCCCCGTATGTTAACATGCTCCCTGCAAAATGTGGTCAGTATACCAAAGCCTAATGATATTGTATTCACCGTATGTTACACATCCTCCCTGCAAAATGTGGTCAGTATACCAAAGCCTAATGATATTGTATTCACCGTATGTTACACATGCTCCCTGCAAAATGTGGTCAGTATACCAAAGCCTAATGATATTGTATTCCCCGTATGTTACACGTGCTCCCTGCAAAATGTGGTCAGTATACCAAAGCCTAATGATATTGTATTCACCGTATGTAACACATGCTCCCTGCAAAATGTGGTCAGTACACCAAAGCCTAATGATATTGTATTCACCGTATGTTACACATGCTCCCTGCAAAATGTGGTCAGTATACCAAAGCCTAATGATGTTGTATTCACCGTATGTTACACATGCTCCCTGCAAAATGTGGTCAGTATACCAAAGCCTAATGATATTATATTCACCGTATGTTGCACATGCTCCCTGCAAAATGTGGTCAGTATACCAAAATCTAATGATATTGTATTCAGGGCAGCCCGACATGTGGTCAGTATACCAAAGCCTAATGATATTGTATTCAGGGCAGCCTGACATGTGGTCAGTATACCAAAGTCTAATGATATTGTATTCAGGGCAGCCCGACTTGTGGTCAGTAAACCAAAGCCTAATGATATTGTATTCAGGGCAGCCCGACATGTGGTCAGTATACCAAAGCCTAATGATATTGTATTCAGGGCATCCCATGTGGTCAGTGTACCAAAGCCTAATGATATTGTATTCAGGGCAGCCCGACATGTGGTCAGTATACCAGAGCCTAATGATATTGTATTCCCCGTATGTTAACATGCTCCCTGCAAAATGTGGTCAGTATACCAAAGCCTAATGATATTGTATTCACCGTATGTTACACATCCTCCCTGCAAAATGTGGTCAGTATACCAAAGCCTAATGATATTGTATTCACCGTATGTTACACATGCTCCCTGCAAAATGTGGTCAGTATACCAAAGCCTAATGATATTGTATTCCCGGTATGTTACACATGCTCCTTGCAAAATGTGGTCAGTATACCAAAGCCTAATGATATTGTATTCACCGTATGTTACACATGCTCCCTGCAAAATCTGGTCAGTACACCAAAGCCTAATGATATTGTATTCACCGTATGTTACACATGCTCCCTGCAAAATGTGGTCAGTATACCAAAGCCTAATGATGTTGTATTCACCGTATGTTACACATGCTCCCTGCAAAATGTGGTCAGTATACCAAAGCCTAATGATATTATATTCACCGTATGTTGCACATGCTCCCTGCAAAATGTGGTCAGTATACTAAAATCTAATGATATTGTATTCACCGTATGTTACACATGCTCCCTGCAAAATGTGGTCAGTATACCAAAGCCTAATGATATTGTATTCATCGTATGTTACACATGCTCCCTGCAAAAGAACGTAGGACATAAAAGCGACATACAGACGCAGCTACCCAGAACTTCTTTGCCACCAATCCAAATCCTATTATTGTTCATTGGTCTGAACACCTTGTTGCTGTGTTGAATACCTAGACATCAGTTAACTGCTGCATTGGGGTTGTTTTTTTCTTTCATTTGGTCTTGTATTTTATTTTGCTTATCTAGAGTTCAAGTCACCCAAGAAGGGAAAATGTCAAGGTGGGAGGCAGATTCGCCTTTAGGATCATTATGAACAATGTCTCTTTTGTATGGGTTCTTCCCACGACCATACCTCTTTTAGTATCTGCAAGGCATTTCTGCCTAAGATATTCAGAAGCCTTTTGCCTTCCCTGGCAATTTACCTTGAAAACCAATGGCTTAAACAGTCAGCCCCAGGTAACATGGCAGAATCCTTAACCCTGAGATACTTGCTAGGTAATAAGAAGGCAAAAAAAATCTCTGCTGGATTCTTTAACTCTCCAGCCTCCACTGGATATCCCTCTAGAAGTGGGTAATAGCTCTGTAGGCCATTCAGCATCTACATCAGATTTCGTTGTCATGACCCCATCAGAGGCCAGCATGCATCTGTCTTTTCACACATGTTTTTTCAAGTGTCTACTTTGGACATTGAGGGGGAACTGAAGTTGATTATCTTGGACAGTCCTAGAGGGATTCCACAGATATTGGTCAGGGAGGAGGCTCTAGATTCTGTGCTGCGGTAGCGTTGTCAACTCACAGTGAAACGCTGCCCAGTTCGATTCTCAGCTAGAGCGTCTTCTGCATGGAGACATGCATGAATGGGCGTGCCTTCGTTGAAGGTTGTGCATCAGGGCTGGTAACTCGGCACGTAAAAATCAACTACCAATCATTAGCGGACCGGAGTTCCGCTGTGGTGACCCCTAACTGGGAAAAGCCGAAAGACACAACAACAAGGAGGCTCTGGATTCTCTTATTGAATCTCACCAAACCTCCAGTATTTGTTAGGGCTGATTTTTCTCACAAGAAAAGACAAAAGATGAAGCATGTTTTGATCTGTCCTAAGGATTCTCAAAGGCAATGGCAAGAGTCTACTCAGGGCTTGTTTTCTGCCTTGATGGCCCTGAAACCTCCTCAAGGGGTTTTGATGCCTGCTCATCCTTAGACCCCTACCCCTTCTAAATGGCTTAGTAAACTAGAGTCCTCTGATGAGGATTCAGAGTCTGATGAGGGTTCTTTGCCCTAGTCTTCACATATGCCTTCACCTTTGGCTTATGGTTCTGATGAGAAGTTTGTTAGCCCTGAGTCTCCGTTTGAGAAATTATCCTTTGGAGAGACAGTTGCTAGGATGATGAAATGCTTTATGTGGGATTCTTCTCAATTGTCTGATATTCAGAGGAGATATTATGAGTTGCTTCAGGTGGATAATCCTAAACCATCTGCAGTTCCTGCTGTGTTGTTTGTCTTGGTCGACACTTTCATTGCTGCTTCCAGCTCTCCTGATTCTCAGCGTCCTGCTTCTAAGAAACATGATAGGTTTTAAAAGTTTCCTGGGGAATGTCAATTTTTATTTAAATGTCCTTCTGCTGATCCTGCTGTGGTGTCAGTCTCTTCTGACAAGCCTTCCAAGCTTTTGCCCTCTTTCAAACTTCTGTCTTCTGAGAAGGATAGTAGGGCAATGGAAAGGATTGGTAAGAAAGTTTACACTGCTTCTACTTTAGCCTTTAGAGCTCTTAGTTACCAGGACCATATGACCAGGTATGCTCAGGCCTTGATTGCTCATCCAACAGGACTCTTTCACACATTGGAGATATTCAGAAACAAATAGTACATTGTGTTGAGTGAAATAACATGATGAGCAGCAATGCAGAGGGAGATATGCAGCATGACTGCAATATCAGGAAAGTAGTGTCGTATGCATGTCTTTCAAATTACTACATAATGACAAATAAGTGCCAGCATGCTACTGAGAACATTTCCATATGTAAATGATGAAATTAAGCATGGAAGCATTATAAAGAAATACATAAATTAATGCCATGAGACACAGAAATTGGTTTATCTGAATGCCATCAATTTTTTTTTTTTTGTTTTTGCTTATGTAAACAGGTATATTGATCATGCCGTAGAATAGTCCATCAGTAGCTAACAAACCATCACCTTTAAGAATGGGACATAATCAGCCACTACTGTGTGGACAGAAACATCATACTTGAGCTAGTAGACATATCCCATCCTCACAGAGAATCAAAGTTGCATGGACTGCTTGTAATTCAAATGCAGCTGGCGTGAATGTTTGCATTGCACTTTGCATTGCATAAACTATCACTGCCATGAGCACCATTCAACATCCAACAGAGGGTACATTAGGAGTTTTGCAGGCATCTGCCTCACAAATCCTACACCAATTCCTTGACATGATGCTATATGTTGTGAAGAAGTATATTTAGCTTCCACCGATATCAAAGGAGAGAACCAACAATATGGCTGCACTCCACAACACAGTCCATGTCCCTCGAGATCCTGGGTATCACTGTTCCCACATTGCTATGAAAGCTGAACAGGTAGTTGGTGGGTGCACACATTAACACATATAAATGGCATGTAAGTTCAGTCCTGTGGATGTAGGCAGAAGACAACTCATAACTGCATCCAATGTTATGTGTTCCAGATGATGCTGAATATGAATTGGAGCCCCTAGACAATGGTGAAAATGGACAACATAGTACTGTAACAGACATGTGCCATCAGTGACCATGTGTTTGAACTGAGAAATCCTGATTCTGCTGCCTGGATATATCTAGCACAACAGCATGCTTCATTGATATGCAGCAAGATATTTGTGGTCTTTGATGTGCTACATAACATGGGGCTGTGCAAACTGTTATAGCAAGTGGAGGTCCTAGCACTGGCTGACATGCCTGTAGCAGCAGTGGAGGAGGAGAAAGGTGAGGAGTTGTAAGACATATTGACTGCAGTGGCCCCTCATGCAAGCCACAAATGGATGCAAAACATCATGGCAGTGGCAAAGATGCAGTATCTGATCAACAACTAATGGACGTGACAAAATAAGAACACAGTAAAACTGGGGTATACATTAACAGATGCAGGCTACACATAACAGAATATTGACTGGCCACACTGTGCATCAGACATTACCATATGCACATGCATCAGGACATCATCATCAGCATTTGCACAGTCGCATGTGACAGCAATCTTAGCCTATGAGGGGGGGGGGGCATGGGGTGGTGTCTATGGTAACTATGCACAGGAGGTTAGGGAATGTCAGGGATCACTTCTTCCAGTGATAGGATCTTCTATGGATGGAACTCTGCCTGGTTCTACAATGTTGCTCTGCAGAATTGGGACTGGAGGCAGTTTGTCCATGAAACAGCATAATACTTTACAAGTGAATAAAAACTAGTGACCTCATACATTCAGTGCCCCCTCCCCCATAAAAAAACTGAAAGTGCTCTCCTGGACATCCTTCCAGTGGATCGTGCTTTATTATAGCATGGGCAGGGCACTACTCTACTTTCCAAGTGAATCCAGGTGCCTCTTTCATAGTGAACATGCTCCTAAACTTTTACATTTATAAGCTACTTTGTACTTTACAAGTATTGACAAAATAGTTGAATATAGCATCCTAGCGCTCACTAAGACAGGGGCAACAGCTGCATATGACCCTCTTGTAGCCCCTCATTCTTTTAGACTAACAGACTTCCCTCCAGTGACTCCCTTCAATACTTCTTGTAGTTTGGTGACCCTGTTCCTCAGAAGTGTATATGAAACAAGGGCTTACAATTCCCCTGACAAAAGGATACCTTTGACCCTCTATCTTACTACCAGGCTTTTCCTTTGGACTTTCACAGACTAGTGCATGAAATTCGTATTTGACTTTCAAAAGCTAGTGGAAGTACTTTTGTTAATTCATCTTTATTGTAAAGACATCCTTATACTATTTGTCCTCTGTTCCTAACTTACCTGCTTAGTGTCTACACTGATACTGACAGTTTTTTAGGAACCCACCTTACCTGTTGCACTCAAAATGAATACTGCCACCTGGATCACCCAAGAGACTAAAAATAAGATTTCTCAAAGGAATAGAGCTTGGCATCAATGGAGAGCCACAAAACTACAGCAACTAGAGAACAATTCCAAAAACTTAGAAATGAAACCAAAAAAAACTATTCTCCAGGATAAAAAAAAATATTTCCTACATCTGCAAAACAGGCATCAAAACAACCACAAAAAATTCTGGGCAGGAATAAATAAACTACTTCACCCCAGCAAACCCCCCACCCCATTGCCAACCTCCACAGGCAAAATCACCGACATACTTGAAGCATTCAACAAATACTTCATAGAAACCATCTCTAAACTAGTTCAGCAACAACCCACTACTACTACTAACAATATCCCCAAACCTACAGATAGTCCCCAAACTACCTTCCAATTCCAACCCATCCCTACCAATTATGTCAAACAATTACTATCCAAACTTAAACCTACTACCCTAGCAGCTGATGGCATCCCAGCAGAATACCTCCAGTTGGCTGCTAATGGACTTGCCTACCCAGTCTCCACTCTACTTATAGATCTATATCAGAGAGCACCATCCCACCAATCTGAAAAACCTCCTATATCATCCCTTTACATAAAAGTGGAACATCCACTGAATTCAACTATCACCCTATTGCCATCCTGTCCCCACTAGCAAAAATTCTTGAAAAATGTATACATTACCAACTTATGCCATACCTACTTAATAACCAACTTCTCTCTCCTACCCAGAATGGATTCCACCTTGCCCACAGTACAACCATAGCCTTTCTTTCCTTTACAAACCTCATCAATCAAAACAGGCACTTAGGTAAACTAACATCTGCCATATTCTTGGACCTGTCAAAAGCCTTCGATACGGTCAACCATCCCAAACTACTGCATTGCCTTATTAATCTTGGCCTTAGTGATCATGCACTAGCCTGGTTCCAAAACTATCCACATGATAGACCACAAGCAGTTTGATGGGACAACAACCTATCCTCACTTCTGCCTATTACCACAGGAGTCCCACAAGGGTCCATTCTAGGAACCCTTCTATTCTCCATCTTCATTAATAATCTCCACAGCATCTGCCAAGATGCAATTGTTATACAATATGGTGATGACTCAACATTAGTCTGCTCAGCCAATGACACACACGAACTCCTATCCATTACTCAAAAAGCCTTCCAAATTAACAAAACCTGTTTTTTTAACAAAAACCTCTTACTTAATCCCAAAAAGATCAAACTGTTGTGATCTAAACCAAATAAATACATCTCAATGCCCAACACATTCAATATTGTGTCCACAGATGGGACTATCATCTCTCCAGACACTCATACTAAACTGCTAGGAGTGACTGTTGACAACAATCTCAAGTTTGATCGATATATAAATTCTTCTTCTTCTTTCGGCTTTTCCCGGTTAGGGGTCACCACAGCGGATCGCCTTGTCCGCACATTGAATGGCAGTGGAGTTTTATGGTGTCGAGTTGCCAGCCCGGCGCCCAACCTTCCACAGAAGGCACACTCACACGCACACCTAGGGCCAATTTAGAGTGTCCAATCCACCTGCAGCATGTCTTTGGGATGTGGGAGGAAACCGGAGCACCCGGAGGAAACCCACGCACAGGAGGACATGCAGAGAAGGCAACCCAGCCGAGGATCGAACCAGAGAACCTCTTGCTGTGATGTGGCAATGCTAACCACTGCACCACCGTGGCTGCCCTTGATCGATATATAAATCAAACTATTAAAAATATTCACAAAAAACTGGGCAGTCTTTATAAAAACAAACCATTTCTAACCCAGCCTGCTAAAATAACCATAGCTCAAACCCACCTCCTCTGCACACTATTCTACACCACTCCCATCTTCACCAACCTATCCAAAACTGAAATGGCCAAGCTTAACATATGCTACAATCAAATTGCCAAATTTGCTACTGGTGCCCCCTACCGTGCCCACCACTGTCATTCACTAAATCAACTTAGCTGGCTTGAATTCCCAAATCTCCTCTCATTCCATCAGCTTTATTTTGCCCAGAAACTACTACTATTTCCTGAACCCCCCCCCAGCACTATCTAATCTACTTAAACTACAGACTAATACCAGACAACTGATAGTGATAAAAGACTAATCAAGGTGACCAAAAGCAATAACACAGCAGGTGATTCCCCTTCCCTAACTAAATCGGTAAAATTTGGAACTCATTACCTTCTGCTATTGCCTCAGCCAACTCAATGGTTACATTCAAAAAGCTACTAAAAGAACATAAAACTTGCATGGCTATGCCCTTGCTACCCACCAGGTTGACCCATATCATACACACCCTCTGAACCACAGTCGTGCTCCTTTTCACTTCTATCCCTTCAAGAAGAATCTTGACTCCTCCTTATAGTGCCTCACCCACGAACACCCAAACCAACAGTCAGCAATTATACACATTCCAACTTTAAACCCAACCATATCTCACAAAGCTAACCCTAACATCCCCTCCCAGCCTCCATTTACTTACATTTGTCTCAATCAATGTTATTACTGGAAACCTGTACATTCTAAGTATTACTTTACTCTAACTTAAACTATGGAATTTTGTTAAAACTTGTGACTACCAATAAATATTGTACTTTGTAACTTTAAAACTATGGAATCTTGTTAAACCATGTGTTTTCCTATGAATACTTGCTTGCTATGTAGAAATCTCATAATTGTTTGTTCTTAATCTGTGGAGGTTTTCTCCCCAGGAGTCCGCTGAAAATGGACATGTATCCAGTTGGACTCTCCCGGTCAACAAATGTAAAATAAATAAAATAAATAAATATATCAGGTGCATGAGCGGAAATATCAGAATATCACTGGGACCCCTTACTGTGGTGTTTCATGACATTTACGTCATCCATGATGCTGTGTTTGGTAGGTGTCACTCATGATAAGGCTGTGGGAGAGTGGGCCAACACCGAACTGCAGGGGCATTAAGTGGCTTCCCTCCTGAAGTCTAACCAAGGTGGAGCCAGATGTCTGTTAGCTATGTCCATGACAGCATCCACAGCCAGAGTGGAGTCCACAGTGGAGCTGGAAGACCATTGGTTATGTCAAGGAGGTCATCTGTGGTATAGAAGAGAAGTAGCCACAGACAATATGAACAATTCAGCCTTCTCAAGAACAGTAAGCACCATCTGAGCTAGCCTTGTGTGCAATCCTGCAGTATACAGCTGTCCTCCTAGCATGACTATGATGGTCAGTTCCTGAGAACTGCATGAAATCACTAATAGATGCCGAGTAAGCCATCACTGCCCTCACCAGAAGTGTATGTTTTAGGTCATTATAGGCCATGTCAATTTGCATGCATCACTGTATGTCCCACAGTTCCTGTAATGGTTTTAGGTATTCATGAAAGCCATACAGTATGCTCAGCATCTCTGATATGTTCTGATTAGTGTCCATCTGTGCCTGTATCACAGACCTGCATATCTGCTGATCAATGCAGTAATGCAGTAATGGTAACTCCCAGGTCAGAGAATGTTCTTGAGGAATGCCACATCTGCACACCTTGGATACAGTGCTATTCTATGATTCTGTCTGTGGTGGTGTAGGATGTGTATCATGCATGGGGCTAACATGGATGGAATGGTCTACACTAAACACAGGTGATGCCAGCTGTTCATCCTGGCCCTCTGCAGTTCCCTCAGCTGTGTGCAGTGGGAGTATGCCCTCCATCATTGTCATCACTAACAGATGCACTGTGTCCTCAGAGTGCATCATGTGCATGGAGCCATTATTGTCAGCCTTCAGAGACCCAGATATGTGCCGCCTCATTGTGCTGGTTCCTCTCTCACTGAAACCTGTGACGGTATATCAATAACGTACCTGTAGCAATGCCAATGCATACTTGTAACTCCCAGCAATATGCAATATACAGACTGCTACATGCCAATACTACACGTAAGCTATGGGCACATATGTACATCGTGGTACAGGTGGTCTCTATTGAAGGCCTGATGTCCATGGTTGACATAAATGCATATGTCTGTGCCTAAATAAACCTTGCAGAGGTAGTCAATGTCCTGCAGGAATGGCATGTGCCACTACTCATGTTAGGTAACCCTTACCGACATTTGCGCAGTTATCACCTTCTCGTCTCCTACATTCAATTCACCACCATTCATATTGTCTTCTTACAGAGACTTATGATCTGGTCACTGATCATAACAATGTTATTATGTATTCAAGACATGGATGCCAAGAAATTCACTTTGAGAGAGAAGTTCGAGAGGGGAATCTAGCCATCCATGTCAAGAACACATAATATTAGGTCACAATCAGGGAGATGATCATAATTCTTTGTAGTGCATGGAGCTTTATCTGCTCCATGTACTACTAGCTGCAATACAAAAATGCTAAGCGTTTTGCTGGCTTTCAAAGCCATTAAGCACTTAGAGTTTGCTGTCAGAAAGGCAATGTAATACAGTCCATTACATTTACACTCACCTGTCATGTCTCTCAGCTGTCCAGATTTTTGCATAGCATCTAGGCTATTGCTTCATATTTTGGTCTGTCCCTCATTTTATCTGTTGTGTTTGGATAAACCACTGAGGTCTGAAGTCACTAAATAATGACATACACTTGTTTCAGAGTTGGTATACTTCAAAAAATGCAGGTGAATACACATTCTGCTATTCCAGCTAGTTGCTAAGTTTATGGGAGGAAGAGACACCTTATTTCTGTGGACAGTAGGCAGAAACAAATCTTTTGTTCTATTGCTGTCATTTGCTCGTCAGTATAAGCAGATTTTTACTGTTTAGCTTGAGACCTGATCTTAACAACTTTAGCAGCAGGTACTTAACAATTGTTCAGGTTGGGTCTTGCACCACTTTAGCATTTAACCGGTTTGTCTTTTTGCAAACGTTGTTATGTCTTTCAGCTTTTCCCATTTAGGGGTCACCACAGCGGAACTCCAGTCCACTAATGATTGGCAGTAGATTTATACGTGCTGAGTTGCCGGCCCTGACGCACAACCTTCAATGAAGGTACACCCATTCACGCATGTCTCCACAGAAGACGCTCTAGCTGAGAATCAAACCGGACAACGTCTTACTGTGAGGCAACAACGCTACCACAGCACCACCACCGCATGTCTTTTTACAAATATCGGTGCATAATCACCATACTCTATGCATTACAAAATTATTATACTTGAATATAGTAGCCAGGCAGGTCTGTCAAATGATATATGAAGTAAATATTTTCCTAAGAAAACAAGCTGTCATTGAAACAAAGGAATCCAATATTAAACCTGAAAAGAATGGAAGAATAAAGCTGAAAATATGAATGTGAATAGAATGCCTTTAAAAGTCCTATAAATTTTACTTCCAATTCAGTCTGGAACAGAAGAGTAGAGATAGTTTACAGGCATCCTGATTAGATGGCTAAGAGGTGTCTGTCTTCTTGAGTAACCCCATTCTGACAATAGCTTTTAAGATGGAAGTATCAATGGTACAGTAGAGAGGAGGAGCTGGCTGAGGGGTCATCGACAGTCTAAAGAGGTCTATTGGCCACAGTGAGAAATGAAGGGTGCATAAAAAGTACAATAAAATTACTAATATTTAAAATAAGGTCCAAGGCATTGTTATTATACTGCATATATATAAAACAATCTTTATAACTGAAAACAGTCTCATGAGTAAAATTCTTGATTTAATTATGAGCTATAAATGTTTTATTTGAAGAAGCCTTAATAATAATAAGTATTTGCAGTAAAAAATAAAAATATTTACTTTTATTTACTTATTTTCCTCAGTCTGACAGCCATGTAAGTGGATTGATCAACAGACCCTTTTCAGCCATGACCCGAACACCATGGTGCAAGACACAAACAGAAAATTAAACCTAGACTAATGAATACCCAGAGTTGTACATAGTCCAGTAATGAAGTAGAGACAAAACATTTGTATGTTATTTGCAATTATAAATGCAAGTGATATTATTATCTACAGAATGTTCAATTTAGGTAGGTATTCAACCAGTGGTCATATTAAGTACAAGCTAAGACAAATTAAAACAGGTAACGTAGCATCATATAGCAGCACAGACATTGTAACCACTAATATGTAACAGTCTCATCACAGTTAAATTTACAGGTGTGTACAGCTGAGTTTATTTATTTATTTTGTTGTTTACTGGTGCAGTACACTGATCATAATAGGCCGCTTGCAGTCGCAGCCTGGGTACTATATTTGTATAAGTGGTATTATTACAGTCATTTGACCAAGGTTAAACTGCAGGCTTAAGACATTTGATCTGCAGTATCAGGCTCCATCTATCACTACATCTTCTCAGTATGTTTTAATCTTTTTTTTAATTTCTCCAAATATTTTGGGTTTCTAATACCATGACAGGAATGGACTCCACACCTAAGTCAAAGGATGATTGAAGTTCTTGAAATTAGTATTGTTTCAGTCTTTGATGTTAGCCAGAAGTGCTCTTTGTAGCACTCACAATGTGCCCAGTAATGAGTCCTTCTGCAGTTCGTATGGAGTTACATGTATTGATAACACATCTAAGTGTGATTGTAAATTCTTTTTTTTTATGACTCATTGATGCTACTACTACTACTAGAACTGTCTGGGTATCTTTCTTCCACATTGTCCTTGTTTCTACCTACAAATCCTGGTATTTTATGACTGTGTCACTCTGCATACAAGACATTGTAGTCACTGGGTGTAGCAATTTCAATGATCAGTGCTACTTTTGTCTTCTCATGGACTACTATACCTGGTTTTCTTGTGTCTATTTTTTGAACCCTTGGTAATGGATGATCCCCTGTGATACGAACTTCATCATTTTCTATGATACTTTATGGCTCATGTTTCCAGTGTTTTTCAGCTACTTCAATATTATAATGTTTGCACAATCCCTAATGCAACAGTCTTGCCACATTAGTATGCCTTTCAGTATACAGTCCTTCTGCCATTAGTATATCACAACCAGCAGCAAGATGAGTGACAGTTTCCAATTCTGTTTTACAAATCCTACATTTGTCTGTTTCTCCCATATGTTCAATCGACTTTGTGAACCAGCATGTACATACATAGTTCACTATCTTGGGCTGCCAATATTAATCTTTCGTCTTTTGGTTTAAATTCACCTCTCTCTAACCATTCCTGCATTTGATCCTGATCAACATGAGTTTGTTCCAAGAGTTTTCTATACTTGCAACTATATTTATGCATTTTCCACATTTCTTGCCTTCTCATTTGATCTTTCACCTTATATTCTTTATTTTGTTTGTTTTTTTTTTTGGCACATTCAATTGCTGCCTGATTTTTACCTATTTCTGGTTTGATTTCCATTTACACTTGATGCCAATATGATTTTGCTAAACTAAGTAGGTAAGTCATCTTAGACTTATTCTCCTCATGTTTCAAAACTTTCACTACATTTGGGTCTTGTGAGGTCAGCAGATATGTATGCAGTCCCATGATTGCAGATCTATATGTGCAATTAATTTCGAGGAGGCCCATACCTCCTTCAGAATGGAGAATATAAAATCTTGGTATGCACTGATTTTTATAAATCATTTGGTGAGCATGAAGCATCCTACTTGTTTTCCTGACCAACCTATCCAACACGTTTTAGGGCCAGTCAATAACACCAAAACTGAGTTAGGACAGGAAGAGCAAATTGGTTTATAGCTTGGACTTTGTTCCTAGACGTCAGTGCTGTTTTCAGTATTAATTTAACTCTTCTAAAATATTCCTTACTAATTTTATTTGCATTTGTTCATGTTTTATTGTTGATCCTTTATCAGTTCTGAACTATTTATACACTCCCTCTTGCTCGTGTCCTTTTACATCACATTCCTGTCCCAGATTGATATTTTCTTGGTGCTGCAGTTTTCCTGCTTTAATG
The DNA here is from genome assembly GCF_019279795.1 of Protopterus annectens. Taxonomy (NCBI): domain Eukaryota; kingdom Metazoa; phylum Chordata; order Ceratodontiformes; family Protopteridae; genus Protopterus; species Protopterus annectens. The sequence continues at coordinate 581,211,511 of NC_056731.1, forward strand.
GTTGCTTTTGCACATTTAGCAAGACTAAATGACATTTTATATCATCTGAAATAGTTTTACCACTTGCAGTTGTGCTTTCAGCGTCTCATCTGATGAACTGTACAGTTTTAAATCATTTACAAAAAGAAGATGAGAAGTCTTTACACTTTGTTTCTTGGTGCCAAATTGTACTCATGACCTAACCTGTTAAGTAGGCAGCTTAACGAGTTTAAGAGCAAGACAAAAGAGCAGCGGTGATGGAGAGTTACCCTGGAATATCCTCTTTGAATTTTTATCCCTGGAATATTAAGTTGTCCTTTATCATGGCTTAACTGTAAAGTGGTTTGCCACTGTTTCATGGTTGCTGAAATGTAATCGATCAGTGTAGGGTGTATCTTATACATTTTTACTTGCTCTTTTATCCATGAATGTGGGATACTGTCAAATGCTTTTTTGTAGTCTATCCATGACATACCTGGATTCTTTCCCTTTTACAGTTCTCCATTATGACTTTATTAACAACAAATGATCCTTTGTTCTATCGCCACGATTGAGTTTTCTTCTAGATGACTATAAATGTTGTCACTGTCAATTCCAGTGTATAGTTTATATGTCGTCAGAAGGCAAGTTATTGGTTCATAGTTTTTAGGAGAGCTTGCAGGATCGCTCTTAAGTAGGCGCATTGTTTTTCCTGTTAAGCAAGCTGGTGTCTGTTCAGGGTGCGCATATAAATAGTTCTTACTCATGGCTAAATATTCATGCAAAGATGTTAATACTTTTAGCCAGAAATTAGGTACTGTATCTGGTCCTAAGGAATTTCTTCTGCTACACCAGTTTTCTCTAAAAGCTGTCATTATTTGACTGACAAAACCTAAGTATCTGTTCACTTATTTAGTTAACACATAAATATAAAAAATGGTACAGTGATGTTGCAACAGTGTCAGTTAAGGACTCCTACCTCAGCAAATCCTCTAAAATGTTTATACTGAAGCTTGGTTCTAATGCAACATATACTAAAGTTATAGATCAATTTATCTTTTAAAAATAGATTTTATAATTCTAACCCTACTGGCCATCAAGTTTATAATGTATTGCTTTGGCTTGGAGTCTGACTTTTAATCTGTATTCATATAAATGTTGCAGTCATTATAATAGTATTAGTCTAGGTTATCAGAATAACTGCAAATATAACAAGGAAGCTGCACATGCCATGGATGCCTTAAAGACGTTTGCGAATGTACATATTCCATATACAATCTCACTTGGTGAAACTCTCAACTTCCAATGCTTTTACACCATTGTTATAACCAGTCTATACAAAGCAACTTTAATCCATTCACCTGTCAGTGGAATAATACTCCCCCACCCCCATTTCATACATTCTCTGGCATTATCGGCACCAGGCAGGGTTCCTCCTTTCAGCTTATCTATTAATCTTCCATTAGAGCTTCCATTTCATGCTGTATCAATTCACCAACACACCTCTGGTATAAAATATAATGGAAAAGAGGCACGTCATGTCATTAAATACATTCATGTCTGTACCACCACTATTTATTTATTTTATTATTTATTTTACATTTGTTTATCAGGTAAGGTCCGACTGGGCCAGGAGCCTGTTTTCAGTGGAGACCAGGGGAGAAAAGCTCCAGAAAACTTTATCATAGCAAGATAGTGTGACAATACAATAAGTAAAGTACATACAATAAGTGAAAGCACATATTATAAGATGATAATACAAAACGGCAAAGAAGTTCTCCTTCAAGCGTAGGAGATTTACAGCAATAATATAGTAAAATACAGTACAAATTAGTTTCATAGACAATGATTGCACAGGAAAACAAAAAGAGATTTTTTTTAATTATTATTATTATTATTATTATTATTATTATTATTATTATTATTATTATTAAGGGTATTTAGAAATTCTTTGGTGGGTACAACAAGATTGAAGTATGAAGAGTTGGGGAAGCAGGGGTGAGAGGTTACTGTGAAGGAGGTTTTGCCTGTATTTTAGGCTTAGTCTGGGATAGTACAGGTACATAGCCAGTGGTTAGTAAAGTGTTCTTTTTAAGTTTTACTTGAATTTAAGGGTATCAGTGTTTTTTAGGATGTGTTGGGGTAATACATTCCAGATTTTGGATACTTTGTTGGAATACAGGGAATCACCATAGGTATTGTGTGTTTTAGTAACTTTTAGAAGGAGTTTATTGGATGATTGAGAAGCTCTAGGGTTTGTGTTTGCTTGGACTAGGTTTTTATGGCTGAGCAGTTGCTGGGTTTGTGTACAATGTTGTGGGCAATGGTTAATGATTCAGATGTAGAAGGTTGGATAACTCAATCCAGTTAAGTTGTTTGAGTGTAGAGCAGTGGTGAGATCTATGGAGTAGGTTTGCAGCAAATTTTGCTATTATGTTGTAGCATGTCTCTAGATTGTATCAGTTTTGCATATATTTGTAAATATTTGAGAGGAGTAGAGGAGGGTGGGTAGTAGGTAGGATCTGGCAGTGGCTAGTCTGGAGTTATTTGTTAGGTATGGTTTGGCTTTGTAGAATGAGCCAAGCTTGATATGGACCTTTTTGATTGTTAGGGCTATATACTTGCCAAATTTTAGGCAGTTATCAATTGTGACTCCTAAAAGTTTAGTTTGTTCTACTGGTTCAATTTTAGTGCAGTTAGAAGAGTAGATGATGACAGAGGGATGATTGTTTTTGGCTTTATTAATGGAAAATTACATAAGCTAAGTTTTGTTTGTGATTTTTGTGTTTTTTCTTGTAGTTTGGGGAATGTAGAAGCAGAGCAGATTAGGAAGGCATCATCAGATTATTGGATGATAGAGGCTAGTTGGGTTGCAGTGCTTAGGTTATTAGTGAATATGATGAAGAGGAGAGGTCCTAGGATGGAGCCTTGGAGAACTCCAGCAGAGATAGGAAAGAGGGGGGAGAGATTGCTTTCCCACTTTGTGGACTGTTGTCTATTTATAAGATAGCTGTGAAACCAGGATAAAGAAGCTTGACTAAGGTTATACATTGCTAGTTTATTGAGAAGTTTTTGGTTGGAGAGTGCGTCAATGGCTTTTGACATATTGAGGAATATAGAAGAAATGAGTAGGCCTTGGTTTTTGAGAAGGTCGACAGCATTGGTGAAGCTTATTAGTAAAGTATTTGTGCTGTGTTTAGGTCTAAAACCATGTTGAGAGTTGGATAGGAGGTTATTATTGAGGAGGTGGTCTAGCAGTTGCTGATGAATACATTTCTCTATGTTTTCGGTAAGGGGAGAGAGAATAGCAATGGGCCAGTAGTTAGAGAGGGTTCCTATGAGTACAACGAAAATGCATTATGTCAAATGCGTTTTCGTCGACACATGTAGAGCGAACAGGCAAAACAGCAAAGCGGCTGTTCAGCGAATTCTTTCCCTGGGAAAGAAGTCGCTTGACCACTTTGTTGTTTTGCTGTGTTCTGAAGTGTAGTGTGGTCCCTTGTCCGGTATAGCTCCCGAGCGTGATTGTGCAACAGTTACTGACCTTAGGCTTAGGGTGCGGGTTAAGGTGGGTGCATATGTATGAAAGTGTTTACGGTTTTATATTTTGTGTTAGATGTATAGTTGAGTTACGTGTGTATGTGTTTTCAGTTGTTTACTTTTGTTTTGGGGGGGTAGAATTAGGGTTAAGGTAAGTGTGTATGTGTTTGGCGCTGTTTATGTAAATCTGTGAGAGTTACTGACCTTAGGGTTAGGGTGCGGGTTAAGGTAAGTGCATATGGTTTAAAATGTTTACTGTTTATTTATTTTTTTTTTGTTAAATGTATGGTTGGGTTATGTGCATATGTGTATTTAGTTGTTTACTGGTTTTTGGGGGGGTATAATTAGGATTGGGTATGTGTGTATGTGTTTGGAAGTGTGTAAAAGTGTATAATGTTTTCTTTTTGCGGGGGTTGGAACAGCGATTTCTTTCCCTAGGAAAGAAATTGCTGTTCTGTGGATTTGACATTTTCAGCTTTCGCTGAAAATGTGTCGATGCAACATCGTTCGCTGTTTTTAGCATTCAATGTTGCAATATAGACCCATTAGAGAACTCTGTGGAGAGGTTTCTTTTGTGTAGGGGATTAATAAGAGATATTTTCCAAAGAATAGATATATATTGCTCAGAGATGGAGCAATTAATTATTATTGATATAGGATAGCAGATGGAGGGAGCAGCAAGTTTTAGGAAGTCATTTGGGAACTGAATGGCAGCAGGAGATGATGGCTTTAGTTTGGTTAGGAGCTTTTTCATGTGGCTTGTTTGTATGGGTTTAATGGTGAAAGAGTGAAAGAGTGAAATAGTTAGGGGGTTGGATCAGTGATGTTGGGAACTGCTAGGGAAGAGTTGGGGTTGTTATTTATGAGGGATGTAATGGATTTTATGAAGTACAAGTTAAACTGAGAGGCAAAGCTGCCTGTAGTGCTGATGGTTGATGACAGTGGGGTAGTGGATCTACCTGGATTTAGGAGATGTTTAATACTCTGCTAGAATTTCTGTGGGTTTTTCTCATGTTTTTACTGAGATGTGAGGAAGTAGTATTTCTTATCAAGGTTAATTTGTTTTTTTTTTGTTTGTTTGTTTGTTTTTTTTTGTTTTTTGTTTTTTTTTTTTGCTTAATTTCTTAGTTGTTGATAAATCATTTGATCAGCTATGTTTCTGGTACATTGATACATTGACCAAGCTTTGTCTCGTTCTTTGAGTAGTATTTTGATGTCCTTGGATAGCCAAGGAAGTTGTTTAGTCAGATGCAAATTTTCCTGATGGGAGCCAGGCTGTTTAGAAGGTATTATCAAAGTATTGGACTGCGAGATCTTAGTGGAGGGATTTTAAGGGTGACCAGTCGCATTGTTGAAGCAGTGTATTGAATAAGGATGGGGAGAAGTTTTTTCTTTTGTTTTGGATGTACAGTGGAGTAAGTAGCGAGAGAGACAATCACTCACTGAGCAGAGCAGGTCAGAAGAGGGGTGATTCTGATCAATTTCAGCTACCTGTATGCTAAATAGCTATACTCCAACTATGCAGGACATTGAGCAGAGTGGTAGTTATGGGTTTAATGGTGAGCTGAGAAACACAGCTAGTTTAATCAGAGAAATCTGCCTGGGTGTAGAATTTAAGAAAGTAAAAGTTAGTTTGACGGGATACTGTGTGGTGGGTTGCTAATGGTGTTTAGGAAGACTTAGGAGGGTTACCAGTAGTGTGCACACACGTCAAAGTTAACAAATAATAATAAGTACAAGAAATAGTTGTTAAGACCTACACTTTGTTTTGTTTGTTTATTTAGAGAAGTTGTTTGATTGGATGCAAGATGCTGCCCACCGCTATTACTTTGTCTCTGGGGTCGGAATTGCCAGCTGTGACTTACTGGAAAGAGGTTAGCTGAAAGGAAGATATATGGAATATAAGAAAAAAAATTGAAGAAAAAAGGGAAAAATAGTGTTGGATTAGGTGAGGGATGGGGACAGTTAGGACAGTTGAGGTTAGAAACATTACAGTTTAACTAATTGTGGATTAAACTGCTACTTAAAATTATTGAGGATACAGTGCACTTCCAGTCTATAAAATGACTTTATTAGCTTCTATATTATGGCCTTTGAGCAATACTTTTTATTTTACTGATCTTGTAAATTTGTGTGGTATCTCTAAATTTTATTCTACACTGAAATATTCAGGGATACATATACATGATAAGAAGTAAATATCTATAAGGACATTTCCCTAAGGTCTTACTGCAGATTGAGGAAAATTTATCATGGTGCATCAAAAAAAGATTCATTCTGTTGTACAAAGAACTGATTATTATATTAAACATTTTCAAGGATTTTCTTTTTCACCAAATACCATCACCAAAAATCCTAACCTTGTATCATACAGATTAATAAACAATTATGGAATTAATTTGATAAAATAAAAATCATAGTTTAAATTTAAACAAATTAGTATGTGTGTGCCTTCAGTGAAAGGTTGGGGGGCAGGCTGGCAACTCGACACCATAAAACTCCACTGCAAATCATGAGTGGACAGGTGATCCGCTGTGGCGACCCCTAACCGGGAAAAGTCGAAAGAAGAAGAAGTATACCCTAAGAATAAGGGCAACCTTAATGTTTCTGGGTTTATGTGCTACTGTCTAGATTACAAATTTAAAAAAGTGTTAACTTTCAGATTTTATCAAATGCAAACACAATCTGCTCACTCCAGGTATAACCATACTTAAAGAGTCCTTGAAGCAGTTTGAATCTGAATCCGAGGTAAATCCACTTCATCAGCAAGACTGGGTATAATTTTGAGAAGCCACATTCTTCTAATAAGATTGTTAAAGATTCAACAAGGTTTATATTCCTCTTCAGTTTCTGAGAGAGTTGGCATTGTTCCAGCTGATTTTTATCAATCCAGTTATTACAATAAATATTTTCATGATTTCCTCTGTACGTTTTCACACATTTAAAGATAAAGTGGTAAATGACTTATATGGCATGTTATCGCCACTCATTTTTTATGTAAGATGAGGAGTCTTAATACAAAGGATTTTATAGCTCTCAATTTGTGTTGAATAGCCATCTTTAAGTTTATGTTGTTTGTACCTCTTTTCTATCAATGAGTAAAAACTACAAGGAAGAACCTAGCCAAGCTAGAGTTTCTGCTGTCTGATACCTTAAACCCCCTGTAACAGAGTCCCATGGGATATATGCAAATGACCTCTTAAGAACATCAAGTGTTTCAGTGACATGGCTTCTGAATGTCCATGACATTTTAGTTTTTCTTTTTAAATCTTATCTTATAAAGCCAAACACCATTAGTTGTGGACTTGCACATTTTAACCTTCTTATGACCTCATCAGCACAGCATAAGTGGACTATTTGTCTGTACATTAGATACACAAGGTCCTTAAATCCAGCTGATGACCATAGCCATAGCAAAATATCCCTGCTAACATCCACACCTCCATAAAGACTTAAAAAGAAAAAGTCATGGATATTCGGAAGCCATGTAGCTGAAACACTTGATGTCCTAAAAGGGTCATTTGCATATATCCCATGGGCCTCTGTTGCAGTAGGTTTAACGTATCACACAGTGAAAGTTCTAGTTTGGCTAGATTTTTCTTGTAGTTTTTACTAACTGGTTTGTCTGTGTGACCTTTTAACTCTTTTTCTATCAATGTTCATAGCTACCTAAAAGATGGTTGTTCCAAGTCCAAGTTAAATGTTTATTGTCTATCCTGTATAATAATGTTACCAAAACGTCAAGTGATTATCAATTGCTTTTTAAAGGGTTTGGATGCTCTCATAAATAATAACATTGATGATTGGATCAAATGCTTGAGTTACACATTCAGAAATATTCCATTTTCTAAGTATTTCTATGCCTAGTTTATGATAAACTGCAATAATTACAACCTCTGAAGGGGATGAACATGCCTACATTGTATGCACTCTGCTTCAATTGATATAATCTATATACTCAGAATATGAGGTTATAATGCACTACTCTTATACAGGATTTTCTTTCCATTCACTAAGAATTTCAGTGCTCAAAGGTATTATTTTAAGAATCTCTAGATAAGGTAAGTATTTTCCTTCCTTCCTTCCTTCCTTCCTTACACTCACCCATGTATTTTCTCTGTCATGAGTTAACCAGTTATGAGCATTTACTATAAAACTGTGAATCAACTGCAAGGATTCATCCTTATCCTCCCCTCCCCTTTTGCTAGCATCAAGGCTCAGCACTGTTCTTCACACTTAGCATTCAGACCCAGCTGGTCTCAGGAAAGCACATTAAAAGAGCTGTGAATCCTCTGAGACTTAATAGGTTTAGGATTCCATATGACAGCAAAAGGCAGCTGTGAATGACAGTGCACATTAAAGAGATGTGAATCCCCAGAGATTCAATAGGTTTCTGACTTCAGTGAAAAGGAAAGGAAGGTTACAGACTGTTTGCTATATGGGATTTACTGAGCCAGAAATGTTAGAATATTTTAAGAAATATGATCTAAGAGACAGATAGAAATATTCCTAAATAGAAGTCTCACAAAATTTCCTTAAAACCTGATATACTTAACATGTTGTGCAATAAGGCAGCAGAACAGTGTAGAAATGTCACATAAGAGTAGAAACAGCTAATCCGTGCTTCACATGTAAGTGGTAGTGTTGAGGATATTTTTAAAGAGGAAAATAGGCATTAAAAAGAGAACATGTGAAGGTGTATGCCTCAGTTATAATACTGAAAAGTCTGCAGTCTTTTATCTAAAGTAAACACTTTGTGGAACAGGAAATATTTTCCTTCCGCTTTCACATATTGGAAATGATACCTCGCCTAAGCTTTCTGTTAATCAAGGCGGTAAATGAATTATGAAGAAGTAGGCTAGGTAAGTGCTTAGTTTTCATATATACATTGGAAGTAGGTGATCCATGGAGATTGATCCATAACGTTTAATTTTGCTAAGTAACCTTCTGATTATCGCCATTTTCCACCTTTGAAATGTAAATGGAGTAAGATCAAGGCTGTTAGCAGGCTGAACCATGCCAGTGTCAGAAAACTATCTGGTTACGAAGGATTCTAAAACATTATCCTTGAAGGCATTGACTGCTTCATGAGCAGATATGAATTTGAAAACAAACAAACAAACAAACAAAAAACACAATGACAAAGGAATATGTGGAAATGAAAAAAAAAGTGTTAAGCATTAATAATTACTATGCATAAAGGGTTGTTTCAGTATAATCAGTTGTTTCTCAAAGTAACTTAATGGGCCTCATATGGCAACAAGCAATAGACTGGGAACTCCAAAGAACTCCAGTATGTAATTCTTCAAAGATATTTTCTGGTGATTGGGAGACATAAGGAGAGCACTTTGTGACCTTGTATTTATGACTGGTGAACTATTTCCATAAGTTTTTACAATATGCCCAAACAGGACTGCACCTGGTACAAACACTGCTACAACAGATTTTCTCTCCTTTTGTTTTCCTGCACATGTAACTGAACCAGTGTAATATGTTCTCTGTAATCCGTTCTCAGTAACATGTTCTCTGTAATCTGTTCTCTTTGACTTTATATAAAATTGGAGCTACTTTGACTTCTGCTCTGATTTATCATTTCTTCATCTGCCCCATAATGTGCATCTCACCACATAACTCAGACACCTGTCCTCCATGATGTCTTACTTCCTCAAATCTTCTGCCTTCATCACCCAGGTTTCTGTGCTATATAGAAGCACTAGTCACACCACTGCTTTGCTTACCTTTTTAGCTTCTTTGGCATTCTTCTGTCACACACTACCTCTTATACACTATGCTATTTGGCTGCAGCACCTCTAATTCTAGCTTTGGCCTCCTTATTCAGACTTCCCTTAACCTCAGCCACCCCTCCCCAATAGTTAAAGATGTTAACCTGTTGCACTATTTTCATTTCTATCTCAATTTCCAGCTTGATCAGATGTTTCACACTTTTTGCCATAACAACTGTAGTGTCTATACTCAGTTTTACTTATGTGCTTTAAATCTAGCATTCTTTTTCCCCTATCAATTGCTGTTGAAGTTCCTGTTCACAGTTTGTTTGTAATGCCATTGCCACATCATCAGCATACAACAGATATAATGATCCATTCCCTGAGTCCTGTTTACTATTGTCATTTATAACCGATATTAACAGCTGCTGGTACAGAACTGAACTTTGATACACAACCACTCCCATGGGAACCCCTTTGTGAGTCCAAACACTGTTCAGGCTTGTGTATTTAGGCCTTTGAATATAGCCTGTATTAATTCTACCAATATTTCCAGAACTTCAATCCACTGTAATACAGCCCAAATCAGCTTTCTTGGGACCTTGTTGTATGCTTTCTATGAGTCTAGGAATGCCTGGGTTGACTCTTTCCTCATCTTCAGCTTATTCTCCACTATCTGTCTTAATGCAGATATCATGTCAGTTGTGATGCATCCTGGTCTGAATCCAAAGTGTTCATTTCCCATCTCACTTTCTACTGATCTGCATACCAATTTATCAATCACTCTCTGTAACACTTTCATGCAGTGGGACAGGAGTTTGATATAGCTGTACTGCCCAGAGTTGTGGGCGCTCCCTTTGTTCTTGTACACTGGCAGTAGTATGTAACACTTTCATGCAGTGGGACAGGACTTTCATGCAGTGGGACAGGAGTTGATATATCTGCAGTGCCCATTCATGCAGTGGGACAGGAGTTTGATATCTGCACTAACACTTTCATGCAGTGGGACAGGAGTTTGATATATCTGCAGTGCCCAGAGTTGTGGGCGCTCCCTTTGTTCTTGTACACTGGCAGTAGTATGTAACACTTTCATGCAGTGGGACAGGAGTTTGATATATCTGCAGTGCCCAGAGTTGTGGGCGCTCCCTTTGTTCTTGTACACTGGCAGTATATACTGTAACTTCATCTGAGGGAACTGCTTATCCTCACTTCATTTTCCTCAGTGCTCTTTTAATATCTTCCTTTCAAGGTGTCTGACTAATTATGCCGATAAGGCACTTACACACTTTGGTGCATCTTTGCCAGTTATGTTGGCAAATGCTGCTTGTTCTTATGTAATTGGGGGTGTTTAATCATACATACTAAATATGCAGGTCTGTTGTGTTTGTGGTTACTGGCTACATGTGAATGTAACTCTGCCAAATAGAAAAGTCCTTAGCCTGATGCTGAGCACAAAGAAAGTCAGACAGTGAATCAATATGAAAAAAAGGTTTATGTTCTTTACAAATCACCAGTCACTATAAACTGTTTCACCCAAAGGAATGGAAAGTCCACGATGACTACAAAACAGTGCTGGTTCCTTCTCCATACAGACACTCATATAATATCAAACAGAAGGAGAACAGCAACAAAGCAGTGTTCATATGTGGTCATGATTACTACAGGAAAAACCTAAGTGAAGAATCAAAGGTTCATTTCTAAAATATAGAATACAATGTGCGCAACTAGGAAATTAAGAAAGTTATTTCATAACATATGTCTTATAATGGGGCCTAGCTAAAAACAGGATGGTTTTGTGTCTAGTCTGTTTTGCTATATTTTGGCTTAAAAAATGCTAAAAAAGCTAGATAATATGTATGTTCTGAAATGGAAGTAAATGAAATTTCAATATATGCTCCTGGATCTGTTTATTTTGACAATGTGTTTTGACATCATAAGGCTAAAAAAATTAAGCAAAAATGAAAAAAAACTGAAATGTTGGTAAGATATGTTCTTTTAGAGAAGTACAGATGAAGCTCAACTGGAGTGATGCTTAACAAAATGCTGAAGGAACTTTTTGCCCTCGCATTTCTATTCAATCTGATTATTTACAGCAGGGCCTTCCAATGTCATATATTTTATTCAGCATTTTTACATCTTAAAATTCTATAATGAATTCTGCTCAGTTCTACAAATTACTTGTTTTGGTTGTCAGTTCTTTCACTGAGTAACCAACAACCACGGACTCATTAAGTATGTACTACATGCTGTTGTTACCTGTGATTATTGCTGTACAAATAGAAGCAGGAATAAGAGAGCAGTCATGGCTGTAACAGGATGGCCGAGGGACATGTTCCACTCCAGTTTTACTGGAGAAGAACCCAGCTGTTCAGATGTGAAGGAACCTTACTATATGGTTCCAGAGTAGTGAGCTTGATGATGTTATGTCCCAAAGTGCTCGGTATTAAAAATGATACTTAGAAACAATAAAAGTGAATTTTCTTGCCCAAAGTTTTGTATGGTTGTCTGGTATTAATACAGAATATGAAAACAGTAAAAAGTCGTGGTAGATGTGAAATGATCCAAACTGTACAATTACATTGTTCTGTCCTGGAGCAAAGGAATCTGCACTATGACAGAATATTTAATTGGTTGGTTGAGTCATTTGGGACACTAAAAAAACCACAAACACAAAAGTCAAACTACTAAATAATTAATACTTTTTATTAGGATAGGCACCTCCATCTTAATGCATTGTAAAACTTCATCAAATAAAAGCAATTACAAACAGCCCACTTAAATAACCTCGCAGCAATCACGTAATAAGTATGCACTTCTTAAACTTACATGAAAGAAAACTCTCCACAATTATTTACAAATCAGAAACATTGTTCAAAAACCATATAAAAACTTTTAATAACCCAACACTAAGACATAAAAAACAGAAATACACATTTAATAATGCTTAAAATACAAAACACTTGCCAACCTATCAGTTCTCTTTTTAAATTAACTGAATAAAATGCTCCAAATAAAATGTTTGTCTATTATTTAGTTTAAGTTTTAAAAGGGATGCAATTGATACATACTCATTCAATCCCAGCCAGGTATATGCATTCCAATAAAATTGCCAGAATAGCTCCCTTTTTTCTAATATTAATGGCCATTTTTACATGGTATCTCAATATATCATATCAACATAAGAAGCATTCATAATAAAATTATAAACTTCCATACCTGGATTCAGTACCACCAACCTGATAGTATACTCATTACAGAAACCTGGCTGAAGCCCAAATTTTCAGATGAAGAAATATTTCCTCCAGGGTAGAACATTATTAGAATAGACAGACCTACCAAAAAAAGAAGCTGTGTATATGCTTACTCTTTTCAAATCACCTTACCCTTCATAACCTATCAATTGCCAACTCATTACCAGTGCTTGCTTTTGGGGAGAATACCAATCTTTCTTCAAGCATCAAGAAGCAATTGCAGTGACCACAATTTTTAACATAAACTTAATCACATGACCATTACACTTACAATTATAGTTAAAATCTTACTAGTTATTATTTGTAAACATTTTTGCATCAAAATGAATCATAAAAAAAACATTGGTATACTGTGCATAACAAGGTTTTAACAGCTGTTTTCAGACAGAATACAAGACCTTTTTTAGGCTTCTAGAATAAGTTGCATTAACAATTTAGATAGAAACTTAATTATACAAATGAATGAAACCCTAGTTAATACCTTAATATCTATTTATTTTTTGCAAACCAGTCTGTACCAAAAATTACACATAAATAAAGATTTTACATTGCACTTAAGACTAAAACTCCTCCCTCTCTTTCTAGGGTATCATTTTTAGGATTTTTAGGATGCCAGCATCATTCATTTTTGGGCGGGTTCTGTGTGTTTTTGCTTTCTATGTGGGTTTTTTTACAGTAACTAAGAATTCTTAAAAGTAAAGATAGTTATCTAATAAGGGTCCACTGCTGCCAGGCTAAGTGTACTTATCATAATATTCTTTTATGTGTTCCCTAACATAGGTTTGAAAAAAACATGTATGACTGCATCCTTGATTCTGCAAATGAAGAACTTATTCATGCAACTGAATTTAACTGCATTTTCTCATACAGTGATTCCATTTCAGTAGCTAACCATTGGGTTTCTGGTCTGGCAAAGTTCATAGACTCATAAGTTCATAGGCACTTACTAGGCTATTCATCTGTAAGGATCTTAAGAATACTACTTGCTTTACATTCCCATTATAATTGTTATCCCATATATTTTGCATACAAAAACCGACAGGGCAAACAAAGATATGTTAGGACCCTCACATTTTCCCCAGTCTGTGAGGGACAGGGGTGTTAAAAAAGAGGTGAATTTCTGGAGACCAATCTATTTGTCCAAATTACATTTGAACTGAGTAAGAGAAATACTTTGCTTTATGTGGAGTAGAAGACAGTTCCATATAAACCTATCCCTGCAACAAGTTATATTTATTTTGCAAAAGAGATTGCATGAAATCCCTTGAACAAATGTTTATGATACCACTGGACTTGTAAATCTGTAGTAAGTCTGACAGAATAGGGTCTGTTGAAGCTTTATATGCAAGACAGAGGTCAACTCTCAGTAGCCTGCATAATACTGAGAAAAGGGGTCTATATTAGATCACCCAATGCTTAAAAAGGCAAAAGGTTTTGTTAGATTATATTGAAGGCTAGTGCATAAGATATGCCATGGTTTATTAATATGATTGTCTATCATTAAATTCTTTAAAATGGTATTTTCATTTGAATAAATAACAGTGTGGAGAGATTTCCAGTTAGAAGAATAGCACGGATCTATCCAATTTATAATTATTTTAAAAATGGAGGCTCTAATATAAGTCAATATCCGGGAAATTGATTCCACCTAGTTTCCATGGTCTAATGTGATGTGTATAAGCTATTCTGTTTTTGTTAGGATGCCAAAGAAATCTTAATAATAATGTATTTATTTATTTTAAAAAATATTTATCTGGTATTACTGGAATAGCTTGTGCGATATATAGGATTTTTGGAAGTAATATAATTTTTATTACTTGCAATCTATCTTCAAATGTTATATATATTTTGTTCCATTTTATTATATTTGACTTTATTGTGTCTATGATTTCCCTGTCATTTATATTTACATTTTTTTCTAATGTACTTAATGTTATATCTAGATATTTTAAAGTGAGAGATTATTTACCAATTATATGATTATCATTAATTTGAAAATCATTTTTATTCAATATCATAAAATGTGATTTTGTTTTGTTAAAATGTAATCCTGAAATCGAATAAAATTTATCAACTTGTATATCTAATTCTTTTAATGAATTTTTAGAAGTAGATGTGGTAAGAAGTATATCATCTGCAAATAACATTATTTTTGAATTATATTGATTATATAAATTTATACTCTCTATTTTGGGATTGTTTCATATCGAGATGGCAAATATTTCAATGGCTAATGCAAATAATATGGGGGACATGGGACAACCTTGTTTTGTGCCTTTTGTCAATATTATTGATTCAGAGGTGAAAGGTCCTAATTTTACATATGCTAAATTGTTTTTATATATGTTCTTTATTAATGAAATAAAGGAGCTAGGAAACTCATAATACTCTAATATTTTAAACAAGAAATCACAGTTTAAGGAGTCAAAAGCTTTCTCTATATCCAATGCAACTATTAAGGCTTCTTGTTTTTCTCTATTTAAATAGTCAATAATAGTTAGTATTCTTTGTATATTATCATAGGTGTGCCTATTATATATAAACCCTGTTTGATCTTCATTTATAATTTTTATCATAGATTTTTTGATTCTATTGACCAGAATAGCCATAAAGATTTTATAATCATTGTTTAGTAATGAAATTGGTCTATAGGAGCTGCATTTTGATATAATCTAACAAAACCTACTAATCTAAAATACTTAAATGATATGTATAATTCATTTAGAAGATTTGTAACTTCTAATACAGATATAAAGTTATGGCTAGAACTTTTATATCCTTTCAATGTAGCAAGAAATTTTCCAAACAAAATGCATTGAACAGTTTTCATTACTTGGGAAAAGAAACGATTAATTTGCTGGCAACAACGCATTAATGAACATAAGGTTTTGGATAGTCAACTTATAATAAAAACGTATAATCTCTCTACATCAGACTGGATATTATTACAAAGTATATTACAATACTCACAAGATCTATGCAAAATAATTAACAATTCTTCTTTTAGAGATAAACCTACACTTATAACTCATTTATATGAAATAGTATACAATAATCAAAACTGGGAAAATTTGACATCAACATTATATAAAATTTTAATAAATTATAAAGTTAAAATCAATCAAAAATTTTGGAATCATATAACAAAAGGTCATTCAATAAATTTATGCCTGGAAAACAAAACCAAAATACTAAATTCTGTTAAACTGACATCCAACATACAATTTTGGAGAATTTCACATGGAAATTTTTGCATAGATCTTTTTTTACTCCAAATAGATTACAAAATGTAATACTTCTAATAATGTTACATGTTGGAGATGCTTGCAGAGTTGTAAAGCAGATTGATTACATGTAATTCATGACTGTATTAAAGTTAAAAAATTTTGGGAAGATGTCAGCAATTTCATACAAGCCATATTCTCAGATACATTTGTAGTAAGTAAATCTCTAATTTTGTTGAATGTTAATGAGAATTTATAATTAAATAATAGCAATCTCTACCTACTATGGAACATTCTAGCAAATGCTAGAAAATGTATTACCAGAAAATGGAAATCAAATCTGGAACCATCATTTAAAGAATTTCTGCTAATATTGAAGGAAACTGCATTACTGGAAACCAGAGTAAAAGAACTAAGAATAGCACCAAGAATCCATAGGAAAAAATACTATCACTTATTGAGACACTAAACTTGAATTTAAACTCTTAATGAGAGTATAAGAAAAAGGAACAAATGATCTCTCATTAATATGATATTACTCTGACTAGACTGATCAATATAATAATTTAATTTCAGGCCAACTGTAAATATTTTATATAGTTAATCATACTGTTTTACTTATCAGAAAATGTATTAAGATTATTATAAAATGGAATTATTTGAAAAATTAATAAAAAACATTTGGAGTAAAAAAGCAAACAGTGATTAATCAACCCTATGTAAGCAAAAGCTTACAATTTCGAACTGTCAGAACAGCGATTTTTTTTTTCCAAAGGAAAAAAATTGCTTTTCCAAAAAAAAAAAAAAAAAAAACTAAATAAAACACTTTAACCATTACATTAAGTGGGGGGCTTTGACCCCCACACCCCCTACTTAAATATGACAACTCTGAGACCACACTACAGTGCTGAAAATGGAAAGAATTTGCTTAAAAGCCGCTTTGATATTTTGCCGTTTGAGTCTTTTGAGCTTGACCAAGATGCATTCGAAAGAATGCGTCTTCGATCTTCTAATAGGGAACCAAGAAAAGGGCAAGACTTAGAGAAGGTCTGTATAGTTTTTACAAAACAGACCGTTGATTGTTTTTTTTTTTTACTTTAGTGAAAAAGCACTGTGGTCATTCTAGTTGTTACAATGTTTGGACAGGTACTTACAGAAATGGGCAATATATTTTGATGATTAACCTAATGAGTGCCAAGGACAGTGGAGCAATTATATCCCTGGATCTGGATGTAATACCTTTAGATATAAGCTATGAAATGAAAAAGGATTTAATGACAACAGTGGATATGTGATGATTAAAGGTCAGTGTTGACGTAGGTTCCCATATCATATTTCAGTGTTCAGTGTTGTAGAACATTCTGAGACAGTTTCATATCTTTTCAGGATACACAATTAAAGACAATAGCTGTAAACTATGTACCCACATACAAATTGGTTCAAAAATGTCCATGTTTACAAGGACATGATAAAGTGAAGCTTATACGAGTATGAGTTAAAAAGGATTATTTTATGGCAGCTAAGAATATCTGGAAAGAGACTAAACAAAATAAAATGTAACAACTGAGAAGCTAGAAGGTCTGTTTTATGGATATGGATATCAAGATACAAGCAGTGAAAATGTTTTAGTCCCTTTAGTTTTATACACGTCTGCCATATTTTTATCAACCAGAGGAGGAGCTGTGGGTAGCAATTAATAAAGAGTTGAAGAATCTTATCTGAGAGGAGAAAAGGGCAACAGTCAAGTGGGGTCAGTCGATCTTTCCAATAGAACAAGGTGGTTTGGGATTTCTTGATTTGAAAGGGTAGTTCAAAGCTATACAGTTAAAGCTCCTACACATAGCACAAGCAGAACTCTATAATTTAAAGTGAAAAGGGATGCTGATAAAACAGGTGGGAAGCTCAAGGGATCCTAAGCCTGGTTTGAACCGAGCTGAACTGAGGTGGGCTACCAACCACCACTCTGAGCTGAGATTCCAGACTAGCGCCTTCCGAGCATCCCCAAAACCATAAGTTGCCTGTTTTTTGCTTGATTATACTATTTACTGCACTTTTATTGTACTCTGCTTATTTAATACTTCATTTTAATACTAAAAACTAAACTGCACTGTTTGTACTGCATTTGTCTGCCTTACTGTGCCTGTTAAATCATATTTTGTTGTTGTTTTCACTGTTTGCAATGCTTCTTTTGCTACCTTTACTGATTGCAAAGTAATTGTTGGTAGTTTTCAGTTTGCTAAGCATCTGCTCTGTTTGTTCTGTTTTCCTGCCAAGCAGTATTTTAAATAACTGATTTGTTTGCTGTTGAAAACATTCTTTAGTGTCCCCTTGCTGTTTTTTGCTGCTTAAAACATTTTTTAGTGTCTCACTGGTGTTTTTCTGTTGTTTAAATCATTTTTAGTGTTATCTGCCTAAAATAGTGTAGCTAGCAGCTGTAGCATTGTCTAGATACAGATTTGCTGTATCTGGGTCTGTTTGTAGTGGCTTTTGTATTCTGAGCACATTTTCCAAGCCATCTTTGCACCCCTGAGAGAAAAATGTGCTGATTGGAACCTGTCTGGTGAAGGATGGTTGGCCTCAGGCTTGGAGTAAGTTACCCTCTTTGTTTCTTTTGAACGTATTTAATTTTTTTTTTTTTTTTATGTTTCTAGCTTCTGGTATTTAAGCCCTGAGTTTGAGCAGGTTTCTGCTTGTTTGAACCGAGGTGAACTGAGGTGAGAACCAGCCAAAGCTTTGAGCTGAGATTCCTGATGACTAGAGGCTTCTGAACTTCCCAAAAAACGTAAGTTGCCTGTTTTTTTTTTTTTTTTTTTGCTTGAGTATGCTATTTGCTGCCCTTTTATTGTGTTCTGCTTATTTAATACTGTATTTTAATACTGTAAACTAAACTGCACTGTTTGCACTGCATTTGTCTGCCATACTGTGCCTGTTAAATCATATTTTGTTGCTGTTTCGACTGTTTGCTAAGCTTTGTTTGCTATTTTCAATGATTACAAAGTAATTGTTGGCACTTTTCTGTTCTGTTTATTCTGTTTTCCCACCAAGCAGTGATTTAAATAACTGATTTGTTTGCTTTTGAAAACATGCTTTAGTGTCTCCTTGCTGTTTTTCTGCTGTTTAAAATTTTTTTTAGTGTCTTACTGCTGTTTTTCTCCTGCTTAAATAATTTTTTAGTGTGCTCTGCCTAAATTAGTGTAGCTAGCAGGGGTCCCTATCAGTTCAGCAAAAAGTCAGTTCAGTGAATGGCATTTGCAGTGCACTTATATTGAACATGCCATTCGTGGAACTGTTTACACTGAGATTGCAGTACAATAAGGATCGGGAAATTTGCCCTTTTTCCACTATAGTGTGATCTCGGAGTTGGTATATAAAATTAGCGAGGGTGTTGGGGGTGCAGTCCCCCACATGAGTGGAATTCTATGAATGGCATTTCCGATGAAATGCCGTTTGTTGAAGTGTTACTTCTATAAAGTGATGTAGACCCACTAGCAGCTGTAGCATAGTCCAGATACAAGTTTGTTGCATCTGGGTCTGTTTGTAGTGGCTGTTGTTTTCTGAGCACATTTTCCAATCTATCTTTGATTAGAAAGGGCCCTTCTGCCCCCTTGTGAGAGAAGCGTGTTGATTGGAACCTGTCTGGTGTATGATGATTGGTCTAGGACTTGGAGTAAGCACCCTCATTGGTTCTTTTGAACTTTTTAATTTTTTTTTAAGTTTTTAGCTTCTGGTATTTAAGCACCGCGTTTGAGCGGGTTTCTGTTTCTTTGCACCTCGCACAGCACTGTGCACTGCTGCGCAACTGTGCGCCATAGCCAGATAGATAATTTTGACAATTTTTCCCTTAGATAACAACTGTAGTACATTAGTGTAGTCCTCATCTTTAGTACAGTTTTGATCTAAGAAGTAATGCTAGTGAGCTGTGACCTATTAAACCACCAGTCAGAAATGCTGTCAGAAACACCCATCTACAGAGCACCTCCTAGATCAGTCCTGAAAGCATCCCATTTGTATTAACAGTTCTTCAAACCTAGCATTATGGACAGTTGGACAACCCTTGTTTCTCCTGCCAGTATTGTTGACTTGGGTCACCTGAGGCAGTGTAGCAACTGCATGTACACTGACAACCATCTATTAATAACTCACTCTAGTACAGAGTGCAAGAGATATATCTACACCAATAATCTTGAATCCCTGCTCTCTAATACTCGAATCAGTAACACTGAAGAGGTTGTCAGCTCACCAACCACTACTCATGCACGTAGTACCACTACTCATACACATAGTACTCATCCAACACATAAATCAACATTCATGGAGGTTCTCTGAAAAAAACTTACTGAAACACTAGAGACCTCCAAAACAAGACTGCTACAAGTAACACAGCTTCCATAGCACCCAAGACACATAGCAACAGCAGTGTCTCACTTACCAAACCCTTAAGGAATAACACCCATAAACCAAATTTTCTTCTCTTTGGAGACTCCATAGTGATACACACAGTTGTCCCACTCACCAGGTTAGATAATGAAAGTCACAGTCAGTTGCCAGGATTCGTCAGATCATGCATGCACTCAAGTCTCTCAGCAGCAACTCCCATTATGACTCTGTCACAGCTGGAGTAAACAACTTGAGTCATACCTCACAGGACTGTATGAAGAGAGACATGACTGAGTTCTCTGAGTATGTGTACCAGGCAGGTATGTTCCTAGCCTTGAGCAGCATACTACCCTCACCTAGAATGATGCCACAGTATAAACAAAAAATTATCGATTTCAATAATAGCCTTAGTCTTTGGTGTCATTCCAAAGGTCCATTTCCTGTCAGCCGGGGATGACATGTTTGCACCTGACACAACTAAGCTTTCTGCTGCTGGCAAAGGCTCTTGCCTCCCCCGTAGTGCCTTTTCTAGGCAAGGTCTCAAAAACAAAATTGCTGACGTGAAAATTGTCAATCATAACAAGATAAGGGTTATGCTGCTAAACATTAGGAGCTTAAACCAAAAACTGCACACCCTGATAGCACTCCTATCACTGGAGGATGTAAATGTATGTCCAGTTACAGAAACCTGGCTCAAAGCCTCAGGCAGTACCTCGACCTTGCAAGGCTACAATGCCTTCCACACTTTTAGACCACAAAATGAATGTGCGAGAACCAAAGGAGGTGGTGTTTCTATGTATATTAGAGATAAAGTCACCTCCTGACTAATTAGACAGAACAACTCCATGGTGTTACTCCAAGTTCAGATTACTGTGGATAAGACCCCCATTCAAATCATAGTTAGTTATAGATCCCCCTCTATGGATCATGATGTGCATGAGCCCTACTTGACCAAACTGGTGTCAGTCCAAATATTGCCAAACACTCTGGTCATGGGGGATTCAATTATACCATCAACTGGGAAACCTACTCTAGCCCTAACTCACTAGCACAAAAGTTCCTTGACTTTGTTAACTCAAATGTCCTGGAATAAATTGTTCAAGTCCCAACAAGAGGAATAAACATACTAGATCTGGTCCTCACTAACATGACAAACAGATGTACCACTGCAACTGTCGGACCCTCATTAGTTAAATTGGACCACAAATCAGTCACCCTTGAATTGGCACTAACAACAGAACTCACAAAGGGTGATGCCAGGCTAAAAAAAAACTTCACCAAGGCAAATTATACACTCCTAGGGGAAGGTATAAATGCATTTCAGGCCCCACCCCCAGTTGGAAGTGCTAACTACACCAAAGTTTACACTAAAACCCTGCACAATCACTTGTATAAGTGTATAGACGTGGCTATTCCAGAGAGAATCAAAACCAGAGCCCCAAGTAAAAACAAGCTGCCCTGGTGGACATCCAGCATCAACAAACTTTGCAACAAGTGCAAAAAGTTGCTGTCTAGGAAAACTAAGGTTGGGTCCCAACAATGGAAAACCACCCTCTTCAGCCTCAACATGCAAATAAGACAATATGGCAAATCGTCTAAGGGCAACTTCAAGAAAAACTTAATCATGGCCAAGGAAAACCATAAGGCTTTTTACAGCTATGTACGCAGCCTAAAAGGTAAGCCCCAAGCATGTGATGAACTAGTGACTAATGGTATCACACACACAGAGATAGCAAACCTGCTGACAGACAGATTTGGCAAACATTTCACTCCAACACCAAGTATAACCATAAGGCATTTTTACAGCTATGCATGCAGCCTAAAAGGTAGGCCCCAAGCATGTGACGAACTAGTGACTAACGGTATCACACACACTGATCCCACAGAGATAGCAAACCTGCTGACAGACAGATTTGGTAAAAATGTCACTCCCTTATCCCCTCCACATTTATCACAAACCTTGCTCCCAACCTCCCTCCCCACCCTACATATCCAAAAAGGAGGTCATTAAAGCCTTGTTTAAGGCAAAAAACACAGCTTCTATGGGACCAGACAGCATCCCAGACTGTCTTCTAAACAAACTAAAACATGAACTAGCATCACCATTAAATAACCTATTCAATCACAGTCTAACCACAGGCTATGTTTCTGTGGAATTAAGAACAACAGCAGTTATTCCCCTCTACAAGGGTGGCTTAGCAACAGACTGGGGAATAACAGACCCATAAGTCTGACCAGCCTCATCTGTAAGGCAATGGAACATATCATCATGGACCTCATAAATAAAGACATTGGTGACCTTCAAAGCCTGGATCTGACCCAGTTCGGCTTTGTCAAGGGCAGAACTTGCCTGTTAGTGAATTTCTTTGAAAATGTAACCAGAGACATTTACAAGGGCAAATCTGTGCACACAGCATACCTCTACTTGTTCAAGGCCTTCGACACAATCTCACACTCAGACATTACCGATAAATTTAGCAAACTGAATGTAACCCCCTTTGTTGTAAGATGAGTTGCCAACTGACTCACAAGCCAGTCACACACCATCAAAGTTGGCAGCTCCACATCATTCAGCAGACCTGTCACCAGCGGGGTGCCACAAGGGTCAGTGCAGGGTCCCCTGCTGTTTGGTATATACTTCTCAGACATTCACGTCAAAACTGAGGGGCTGTGGCTGACCAAGTTTATGGATGACTGCAAACTGAGTGCAATTATGGAATCCCCAAATGATGTCAGTATACTGGTCTTACACAGACCAACAACTAATGTTTTAATCATGGTTTCAAACCAAATGCAAAGAAATGCATCATCATTCCCTTTGGTAAAAAGAATGTCCCTTCACACTATCAGATTAACAACAATACCCTATATACCTATGAAGTGGTAAGGAATCTAGGAACACAAGTAGAATGTGACCTTAACTTTGACCACCATATGTCTAC
This sequence comes from Protopterus annectens, assembly GCF_019279795.1. Classification (NCBI taxonomy): domain Eukaryota; kingdom Metazoa; phylum Chordata; order Ceratodontiformes; family Protopteridae; genus Protopterus; species Protopterus annectens. The sequence goes on from NC_056731.1 coordinate 581,234,526, forward strand.
TGTAGTAAGGAAGGCCTAATACGTAGCACACTTGATTAGCAAAGGCATCACCCCTAGAAGATGGAGGTTATAACCCCTCTGTACTCATCACTAATCAGGCCAATAATTCAATATAAAGCCCCTTCTGGCATGTACTACATAAAGCATCTGAAGCAATTGGAGAGACTTCAGAGGTTTCTAACAAAGAAGATCAAGGGACTCCAGCATATGCCTTACACAGACTGACTAAAGTCACTGTCAGTATACTCAGTATCATATAGACTTCTTAGGTGAGACTTATGCCTGGCTTACAGAGCAGTCTCTGACCCAAACTTAATGAATTTGCTGCACATCCGTAAATCAAATGGGACTAGAGCTACCCATTCCAGGGACCTAAATATGGCCTACAACTTGAATAGCACATGCTGGAGGGACAGCTTGGTCTCCCAATGACTGCCACATCTTTGGAATAGGCTGCCAATTCATGTGAAGCACAGCACCTATATAACACTATTCAAAAGGAACCTGGGCGAGTGGATGGGACACCATAAATTCATACCAGGGATAGTGCCCACAGCCCTCCTGGACATGGGCAGTCATTACTAAATACAATCCTGGGTGCTGACTAGATTATCTACGATATTACATTTGGATGAAATGGCTAGGAAATATCCTGTGGGTCAATAGCCTAGTAACCCCCTATGCTCCTATGATCCTAAGAAATAAGGAGGGACTGGGATTTTGGATGCTGATCCTTAAGGAGACTAACAAAAGCCATACAGAATATTATATTCATAAAGTAGCAGAAAATATTCTAAGAACTAAGCTAGCATGGGAATGGAGAAAGGAGATTCTGAGGGTAGGGATGATTGCAATAGGGGTATAGAGAATACGCAAGAGGGAGCTAGGATTTAATGGAGAAAACTGGCAAAGGAACAAATGTTTTGGGAGCAAATAATTAGGAGGGGAAAGGTAATAGAATGGGAAGAGGCCAATAATACATTTGAACTGCAGGATAGAAACTGCCTTTCCTATCAAGGACTGACTGATATCAGAGTACAGGCAAAAAGGGATAGGGATCCTAAGTGAAAGACCAGCACTAGTAGAATTTTTGGTTTAATCTAGAACAGAAGCAGCTGTTAAAAAGGGATAATTAGAAGGATGTAAAATATTGCATGATAACTATAGGAATCAATTGGATCAGGTTAGAACAAATTGGGAAGGGAGATTGGATAAGCATTTCACAAAGAAACAATGGGGGATATATGTATGGCTCCCAAATATAGAACAAAGTATAGAAGATTTAAGATTTTCTTGGAAGTGTTTGTATAGGTATTTTTATACCACAAGTAGACTGCATAGAATTTTTCCTCAAGTAGGGTGTAAATGTTGGAAGTATGATGGGGGAAAAAAGAGGTAACTGGAAACATATTTTTGGGGTGTGTAATGAGTCATCAGACTTTAAAATTTCCCTGCAGACCACTCTGTCAGAAATACTGGGTCAGCAAATTGGTGTAACTTAGGAAATTATTTTTTAAGCTGACATACAGGATCTGAATTGCCTAGACATAGTAAGGCCTTGCTGAGTTTAATTTTGGTGGCTGAAATTATTTTTTAAGCTGACATACAGGATCTGAATTGCCTAGACATAGTAAGGCCTTGCTGAGTTTAATTCTGGTAGCTGAAATTATTTTTTAAGCTGACATACAGGATCTGAATTGCCTAGACATAGTAAGGCCTTGCTGAGTTATTTCTGGGGCTGCTAAAAAAGTAATTACTAGAAAATGGAAATCAAAGTCTAAACCAACAGTATTAGAAGTAGTGAATATAATAACACAATTAAAAGAACTAGAAGTGGGATATTTAGAAAAGGGTATGAGCAAATTACATAGAAAAAATGGGAATTATGGGAACAATACATGCAGAATAATGTTTTGGAGGAGGAATAAGGTTTAAGGGAAGGCAGGAACTAAATGAGCTATGTAATGCTCAACTGACAATTTGATGTATAATGTTTACAACTGAAAATATGTCAATATTGTTTGTTTTCATTTATATAAATGCATGATTGCCTACATCATAAGTAATAGTTTTTTGTTTAAAAAAAGA